>NC_138744.1:1439421-1446921 GCF_965113295.1 Leuciscus leuciscus | reverse complement strand
CCTGAGCAACAGAGCACAACCTTCAGTAGTCCGCATCGTGACCTCTGACCCCTGAGGAGCCGCTCACTGATGTTTACTGTGCGCCACCTGCTGGACGAACAGTTATATGGTGCTTTACTGTCCAAGAATATAGGACCAAGACATTATTTATTATTATTTATCATGTAAGTAATAATCTTTTGTTATGATTTGTAAAGCTGATGGAGGCCTTGGAAATAAAGCCATTACAAGAAAAACCTATATTTGAAGGATATAACCTGCACTACTTTTCAAAAGTGAGATGTTTGAAAGAGTCTCTTCTGCTCAACAAAGCTGCATTTATTTAATCACAAATACTGTAAACATTTTGAAATATTATTCAAGTGTAAATCATCTGTTTTCTATGTGAGTATAAAGTAAAGTGTAATTTATTCCTGTGATCAAAGCTGATGTTCAGCATCATTACTCCAGTCTTCAGTGTCACATGATCCTTCAGAAATCATTCTAATATGATGATTTGATGCTCAAGAAACATTTATGATTATTATCAGTGTTGAAACAGTCGTGCTGCTTCAGATTTTTGTGGAAAACGTCATACATTTTATTTTTCAGGATACTTTGATGAACAGAAAGTTCAAAAGAACAGCATCTTGGTGAATAAAAGTATCTATATTTCTGATCCCAAACTTTTGAATGGTCTATTGTATAATTAACAGTTTATTTATTGCGTTTCTACTTTATAATGGCACTTTTGGAGTTTAAAGTCTTGGATCATCAACAACATTTCTTTCTCTGATCTACTGAAACACAAATAAGTAGATAAGAAGAGCTGAAGAACAATGTATTAGAACTGATTTGATCTTTATTATGTACTACCAAGAAATACATTTACTTGTGAGAATCAAAGCACTGTGC
The DNA here is from genome assembly GCF_965113295.1 of Leuciscus leuciscus. Classification (NCBI taxonomy): domain Eukaryota; kingdom Metazoa; phylum Chordata; class Actinopteri; order Cypriniformes; family Leuciscidae; genus Leuciscus; species Leuciscus leuciscus. Next base: position 1,446,027 of record NC_138744.1, on the reverse strand, counting down.
ATCAAATCATACACAACGTTACAACAGTTTCTTTTAGTTCATTTAAAGAAATAAATATTTCTTAAGAGTATGTATTTTGCATAATTTCAGAGAAAAATTTACCAAGACCTGCAACAAATTACAAGTTGTAAAAGGAATTACATTCATGCAAACTGAACTCTTGTTTTAATGTTGTACTGTATTTGCTCCAGATAATTCACAGACAAACATATTATATAGAAACTATTCTCTTACTATCAGTGTTTAACACATGAGTGCAGATTTACACACAATTTACATTTCACACACACCGACAGACACACACACACACACACACACACACACACAAACACACACACACACACACACACACACCGACAGACACACACACACACACACACACACACACACACACACACACACACACACACACCGACAGACACACACACACACACACACACACACGCATGCACGCACGCACGCACGCACGCACGCACGCACGCACACACACACACACACACACACACACACACACACACACACACACACACTCAACACCGGAGCAGGATCCAGTACTTCTGTCAGCTTCAGCTCTCATCTTATCTGATTGCTTGCCAAATGATTATAGCAAAGATGGTTGCCACTAGCGACATGACAAGAGCCAGAATACACATCCTCTTGCGGGATTTTCTCTTAAAAGGAAAAAAAAACACAATCATGAACAGTCTCTACCAGCACTGATACGTTAGCGTCTGTCACAGGTGTGCAGGTGTGATGGTCATACCTGATAGTAAGCGGCGTGTTGGATCTGCTCGGTCCCTCGCTCCACATGCACCTCTGCACTCTCCACGTTAGCTTCAATGCTATCTGTGCATGATGACATATGGAAAGCAGACTTTAACATGTGTGAACGAATGAACCGGTGCAGAAAAATGAAGAGAGAGAACTAGTCTGACCCACCTATCATGTCACCTTGGTCATGGATCATGACTGCGAGATCCTTGAAGATCTGGTTCACATCCATGATGTCTGACTGAATCAAGAGCAGAAGGCGGTTGAGACACTGTACAATAACTCATCACCCAATTACCATTATCAATAAGTGATTAATACAATGTATTAAAGTGTGCGTTAAAATAACACCAGGTTATATCTAACTTAAGCTTGCCCAGACAGCAACATACATAGTGACGGCCCAGATCCGGGCCACATCTGGAACATGTGGATTCCACGTGTACCAGATGTGGGCCGGGTCTGGGCCGACACTATGTTGCTGTCTAGGTGGGGTCTTCACTTATTTTTAATTTGTAGCAGCTGCTTGGTAAATTGACTAATTGACTATTTTTTTATTTACAATAGTTGTATGGTAGTTTCTAGATTCTGGGTGGTCACTTTTTTTTATTTTTTATTAAAAAGTCTCTAAAGGGATCTGAAAAGTTTCTAAGTTGGTGGGTTATATACCTGTCACAAACTGCTCAGAGACACACAGGTTGAGGATCCAAATGCCGCTGTTTATTGGGGCAATCCAGAATCATAATCCAAAACACAGGCACATTTTCAAAACCATAAGGCAAACAATCCAGATAACAACAGGGTAGAAAACACAGGCAAACAGGAAAATCTAGAAAACCAGACAGAAGATCAAAAACCATGACACGGGAAACCAGAGCGATCACTCAGAAATGCAGTGACCCTTAAAAGACGTGAGAGAAAACATGAGGATACATAGGCAGAGCTGAACAATATAATGAGACACAGCTGAACTTAATCACAACATAAGTCCAAGCAATGGGTAATGGGAATTGAAGTTCATGATGAGATAGCCCAGGAGTCGAGAGGAGTGCCCTCTGGTGGAGATTATGGACACTCCAACCAGTGGATGAGACATAGCCACACCTTAATGAGAGTATTCCAGACACTCCTCAAACACTGACAGAAATCCAAGAGGGAGGTGGAGCGAAGGGGGGCCCGAGGGCGGGACGGAGGGCCAGGTTCATGGGACTGGTGACTACCAAGGAGGGGCAGATGAACACCACAGCAGAGTAGATGGGACTGCAGATTCCAACAGCAGAGCAGGACATAAGCACAGCAGAGTAGACGACCACCATGGCGGAGCAGGTGGAGGTGGCGACCACTACAGCAGAGCAGGCGGTTGAGAACTCTAGCCTGGCATCCATGACGGCTGAAGACTCTGGCCTGGTATCCATGACAGTTGAGAACTCTGGCCTGGTGTCCATGACGGCTGAAGACTCTGGCCTGGTATCCACGACAGTTGAGAACTCTGGCCTGGTGTCCATGACGGCTGAAGACTCTGGCCTGGCATCCATGACGGCTGAAGACTCTGGCCTGGTGTCCATAACGGTTGAGAACTCTGGCCTGGCGTCCATGATGGCTGAAGACTCTGGCCTGGCATCCATGACGATTTCGAACTCTGGTCTGGTATCCATGATGGCTGAAGACTCTGGCCTGGCATCCATGACGGTTTCAAACTCTGGTCTGGTATCCATGACGCTTGAGAACTCTGGCCTGGCGTCCATGACGCTTGAGAACTCTGGCCTGGCGTCCATGATGGCTGAAGACTCTGGCCTAGTGTCCATAACGCTTGAGAACTCTGGCCTGGCATCCATGACGGTTTCGAACTCTGGTCTGGTATCCATGATGGCTGAAGACTCTGGCCTGGCGTCCATGACGGTTGAGAACTCTGGCTTGGCATCCATGATGGTTGAAAACTCTGGCCTGGCATCCATGATGCTTGAGAACTCTAGCATGGCATCCATGACGGTTGAGGACTCTGGCCTGGCATCCATGATGGTTAAAAACTCTGGCATGGCATCCATTATGGTTGAAAACTCTGGCATGGCATCCATGACAGTTGAGAACTCTGGCCTGGCATCCATGATGGTTGAAAACTCTGGACTGACATCCATGATGGTTTGAAAACTCTGGACTGTCATCCATGACAGTTGAGACTCTGGCCTGGCATCTATGACGGTTGAGAACTCTAGCCTGGCATCCATGACGGCTGAAGACTCTGGCCTGGCATCCATGACGGTTGAAAACTCTGGACTGGCATCCATGATGGTTGAGAACTCTGGCCTGGCATCCATGATGGCTGAAGACTCTGGCCTGGCATCCATGACAGTTGAGACTCTGGCCTGGCATCTATGACAGTTGAGAACTCTAGCCTGGCATCCATGACGGGTGAAGACTCTGGCCTGGCATCCATGACGGCTGAAGACTCTGGCCTGGCATCCATGACAGTTGAGAACTCTGGCCTGGCATCCATGACATTTGAGAACTCTAGCCTGGCATCCATGACGGCTGAAGGCTCTGGCCTGGCATCCATGACAGTTGAGAACTCTGGCCTGGCATTCATGATGGCTAAAGACTCTGGCTTGTCATCCATGACGGCTGAAGACTCTGGCCTGGCATCCATGACAGTTGAGAACTCTGGCCTGGCGTCCATGACAGTTGAGAACTCTGGCCTGGCATCCATGACGGCTGAAGGCTCTGGCCTGGCATCCATGACAGTTGAGAACTCTGGCCTGGCATTCATGATGGCTAAAGACTCTGGCTTGTCATCCATGACGGCTGAAGACTCTGGCCTGGCATCCATGACAGTTGAGAACTCTGGCCTGGCGTCCATGACGGCTGAAGACTCTGGCCTGGCATCCATGATGGTTGAGAACTCTGGCCTAGCATCCATGACGACTGGGCCTGGCATCCATGATGGTTGAGAACTCTGGCCTGGCATCCATGACGACTGGGCCTGGCATCCTAGACTACTGAAGAGTCTGGCCTGGCATCCATGACGGTTGAGAACTCTGGCCTGGCATCCATGAAGGTTGAGAACTCTGGCCTGGCATCCATGACGGTTGAGAACTCTGGCCTGGCATCCATGACGGCTGGGCCTGGCATCCTTGACTACTGAAGAGTCTGGCCTGGAATCCATGATGGTTGAGAACATTGGCCTGGCATCTATGACGGCTGGGCCTGGCATCCTTGTCTACTGAAGAGTCTGGCCTGGCATCCATGATGGTTGAGAACTCTGGCCTGGCATCCATGACGGCTGGGCCTGGCATCCTAGACTACTGAAGAGTCTGACCTGGCATCCCTGAAGGTTGAGAACTCTGGCCTGGCATCCATGACGGCTGGGCCTGGCATCCTAGACTACTGAAGAGTCTGGCCTGGCATCCATGAATGTTGAGAACTCTGGCCTGGCATCCATGACGGTTGGGCCTGGCATCCTTGACTACTGAAAAGTCTGGCCTGGTATCCATGAAGGTTGAGAACTCTGGCCTGGCATCCATGACGGCTGGACCTGGCATCCTAGACTACTGAAGAGTCTGGCCTGGCATCCCTGAAGGTTGAGAACTCTGGCCTGGCATTCATGACGGCTGGGCCTGGCATCCTAGACTACTGAAGAGTCTGGCCTGGCATCCAGGAATGTTGAGAACTCTGGCCTGGCATCCATGACGGCTGGGCCTGGCATCCTTGACTACTGAAAAGTCTGGCCTGGCATCCATGACGGCTGGGCCTGGCATCCTAGACTACTGAAGAGTCTGGCCTGGCATCCATGAAGGTTGAGAACTCTGGCCTGGCATCCATGAAGGTTGAGAACTCTTGCTTGGCATCCATGACGGTTGAGACCTCTGGCCTGGCATCCATGAAGGTTGAGAACTCTGGCCTGGCATCCTAGACTACTGAAGAGTCTGGCCTGGCATCCATGAAGGTTGAGAACTCTGGCCTGGCATCCATGAAGGTTGAGAACTCTGGCCTGGCATCCATGACGGCTGGGCCTGGCATCCTTGACTACTGAAGAGTCTGGCCTTGCAGCCATGATGGTTGAGAACTCTGGCCTGGCATCCATGACGGTTGAGACCTCTGGCCTGGCATCCATGAAGGTTGAGAACTCTGGCCTGGCATCCTTGACTACTGAAGAGTCTGGTCTGGCATCAATGAAGGTTGAGAACTCTGGCCTGGCATCCATGAAGGTTGATAACTCTTGCCTGGCATCCATGACGGTTGAGACCTCTGGCCTGACATCCATGAAGGTTGAGAACTCTGGCCTGGCATCCTTGACTACTGAAAAGTCTGGCCTGGCATCAATGAAGGTTGAGAACTCTGGCCTGGTGTCCATGACGGCTGCAGACTCTGGCCTGGCATCCATGATGGTTGAGAACTCTGGCCTGGCATCCATGACGGCTGGGCCTGGCATCCTTGACTACTGAAGAGTCTGGCCTTGCAGCCATGATGGTTGAGAACTCTGGCCTGGCATCCATGACGGCTGGGCCTGGCATCCTAGACTACTGAAGAGTCTGGCCTGGCATCAATGAAGGTTGAGAACTCTGGCCTGGCATCCATGACGGCTGGGCCTGGCATCCTTGACTACTGAAAAGTCTGCCCTGGCAGCCATGATGGTTGAGAACTCTGGCCTGGCATCCATGACGGCTGGGCCTGGCATCCTAGACTACTGAAGAGTCTGGCCTGGCATCAATGAAGGTTGAGAACTCTTGCCTTGAATCCATGACGGTTGAGAACTCTGGCCTGGCATCCATGAAGGTTGAGAACTCTGGCCTGGCATCCATGACGGTTGAGAACTCTGGCCTGGCATCCATGATGGCTGGGCCTGGCATCCTTGACTACTGAAGAGTCTGGCCTGGCATCCATTATGGTTGAGAACTCTGGCCTGGCATCCATGACACCTGGGCCTGGCATCCTAGACTACTGAAGAGTCTGGCCTGGCATACATGAAGGTTGAGAACTCTGGCCTGGCATCCATGAAGGTTGAGAACTCTAGCCTGGTGTCCATGACGGCTGAAGACTCTGGCCTGGTATCCATGATGGCTGGGCCTGGCATCCTTGACTACTGAAGAGTCTGGCCTGGCATCCATGATGGTTGAGAACTCTGGCCTGGCATCCATGACGGCTAGGCCTGGCATCCTTGACTACTGAAGAGTCTGGCCTGGCATCCATGATGGTTGAGAACTCTGGCCTGGCATCCATGACACCTGGGCCTGGCATCCTAGACTACTGAAGAGTCTGGCCTGGCATCCATGACGGCTGAAGACTCTGGCCTGGTATCCATGACGGTTGAGAACTCGGGCCTAGCGTCCATAACGGTTGAGAACTCTGGCCTGGCGTCCATGACGGTTGAGAACTCTGGCGTGGCGTCCATGACGGTTGAGAACTCTGGCCTGGCGTCCATGACGGTTGAGAACTCTGGCCTGGCGTCCATGATGGTTGAGAACTCTGGCGTGGCATCACAGATCAGCGTAGATTGTAGCGGCTTGTTAAATCCATAGCAGACATAATCAATGAGAGTAAAGTCTGGGAAGTCAGTGAAATTAGCAATGTCCAAAAAGTCCAGGATGTGGTCCTTGAGTGAGCGAGTTCCTTGGCAAAGGCAGATTAGAGTGACTGCTGGATCCATTTGTGGCAAAGTCTTCTGTCGCAAACTGCTCAGAGACACACAGGTTCAGGATCCAAATGCAGCTGTTTATTGGGGCAATGCAGAATCCAAAAGACAGGCAAATGAACAAAACCATAAGGTAGAGATGTTTCAGTAGAATTCATGGTGAAAAACTACATTTCCCATGATGCAGCACAGAAAATTCCACTAATCAG
>NC_138744.1:1400735-1439221 GCF_965113295.1 Leuciscus leuciscus | reverse complement strand
ATCAAACTGGGCTAATACAAGCATGCTGATGAATCTCATTTTTTCATTTTCAATGACACTTTTTAAAATCGTATCACTAATGAAACACAAAAACGAGACACATGCTGTTGCATATGAACTCCTGAGTGTTGTGTGATCGGCTGGAAGAGTGAAGGACCGAGAGTAAAGTCTAACCCAGCCTGACCTTTGACCCTACGCTTTAATCTGATCGGGGTCAAGGAGGGGTCAGGCCGATCGTAATGACTTCCTTCCAATAACAGTGTGATATACGCAGAGTTTATCAGCGCAGTCGTGATTTCAGCACTGAATCCTGTCAGAAGTGATGGCTTCAGGATTACAGAGACACTTCTGCTTTAATCAGCGTCTGATGAAGTCAAACACAAGCTGATGTTACAGCAGGATACTGGCCAGAGGTGTGAATAATAATGAGGAGTCATATGATTTCATATTGGGGTGAAGTAACTAACCCTGTTATAACAGAGAGAGAGAGAGAGCTTAACTCTCCAGTAGGGGGCGACAGTTGTTGTCATTAGTTATGACTATTGTCTTGTAGTTCTGGTGCAGATCATGAAGTGTCTAGGTCACAGCAGTGACTGATGATGGTTTCTCAGTGTCATGCACACGTGTGTCTTTACACACACTCCACAGCTGCGAATAAAACACTGTTATTCTCCGGTTCCGTTGTTTGAGAAACAATAAGCGCTCTCCAAACGTGTGAGAATGAATCAACAGCTCCAGCTGGAAGGAACAAGTGAATGAGACGGAGAGGAAGAGAGGAAGAGAGAGAGAGAGAGAGAGAGAGAGAGAGAGAGAGGGGGGGGGGGGGGGGGGGGGGGGGGGGGGATAGAGAGAGAGAGAGGGATAGAGAGAGAGAGAGAGAGAGAGAGGGGGGGGGGGATAGAGAGAGAGAGAGGGATAGAGAGAGAGAGAGAGGGATAGAGAGAGAGAGAGAGAGAGAGAGAGAGAGAGAGAGAGAGAGAGAGAGAGAGAGAGAGAGGTCATCTGTTTCCTCTCTCTGTTACACACACACACCTGTAGAGAACAAACACAGTTTCTCTGTCCGGTGGGAAAACACTTTCCATGTGTTCAGGAGTTCAGTTCAGTTCCCATCATCATATTTCACAATGCTTTACTGTATATTTAAGATTTAGATTTCATCTTTATATTTTCTGTTTTCATTTTAAGTTCAGTTGTTTTACCCACTTTGCAAAAAGTTTTATATATATAATTAATTTTGATTTCAGTTTTAGTTCATTTTAGTAGGCTACAAGTTAAACTAAATGAAAAATGTTTCTTCATCTAAGGGCCACTCCACCGAAAGGGTGACATTTGCTTGTTGTAACTCTTCAAAATTAAACTTTTTTAAAAAATTTTTAATCTTTTTTCAACACTGGATCTAATACTACACATATTTAACTATTCAAAATGTGTATTGGTCAATTTCATTTTTTACAAGGTTTCTAAGCAGAGGACGGATGCATGTTTCCTCAGTCCTGTTGCCAAAACTCATGTGCCATTAAAAAACATGTCCATTAATTCCTTTGTTTTTCCCAGTAAACTGTTAATTTTACATAAATTGTTGGTTATATGTTCAAATAATTGATATTTGTGACAAAACCAATCACTATATATTAAGGCAAGGCGTATTTCAATAAAAAACACAAAGCGTTTGAAAGAAGACCGAAGCCTCAAGTTTATCATTTTCTTTTTAAATAATTTAATATTTTATATAAAACTTTAATGACCCTACAAGTTTGACTGAAACCATCGAAATATGAGGACAATATTTTAGATTTTTCAAATAATTTAAATATGATGAAAGAACAAAACACTAAACTTGGTTAAGATATTTATCTAACAGAATTATTAAGTCAAACTACAGCCACAGGTTTTATTTTACTACACAAAAACAACAACATGCACAGAAAAAGTAAACACTGACTACAACACAATCAGTTATTAATATTTGGTTGGTTCTCTCTTGTTTTTGCATGTGTTCATCATTTCTTTGTATGACAGTCTGGACAAAAATGATATTGCACGATTTGTCATGTTTCATTGTGTTATTATCACAAATAAAACAATGGACTCCAAGCAGAGATATGATTACAACATCTTTAATAATATTTGAAAAAAAGGTGAAGATGTCAATATTCCTGTGCCGGACGTCACTTGTTTGGACACAACAAGTAATGTGTCCGCCAGCAAACCTTCCCATGATGCAGTGCAGCGCCACACAGCCGAGTAAGAGAAGCTGGTCTGATATTCCTGCAGTTTCTGGGAGAGGAGCGAGCGAGAGGGAAGCAGGGAAGAGGAAGGGGGTATAAACGCATGTGTTTGTTCTCCTCACACACTTTTCTTCCGGTCTCAGATGGATTTAGACTTCCTCTTTCACTGGGGCTATTTCAGGCCTGTTGTTTTCCAGACAACATGTGTTCGTAAGCCAGAGAAAAGCCACTGATATAATAGAAGTCGGATCGTTCGAGGAGAGATTGAGAACTGAAATGGAGACTAATAATTGATTTGAGAAATGATTGAAAGAGTTGTTGGTAGGCTGCTGACTCACATTCAGTATTTCAGTTTCAGAAATACACGGTTTCAGAATGACGGCGTCTCATTAGCATGGCATTTGTATTGCCAACGCAGTCAAAGTTCAGCTGAAAAGAACAAGAACAAGATTCTTACATTGCTTTATTGCGCGTTCATTTATTTATTAAGTCGCTGTGTAATAAGTGGAGTGTTTCACCCTGTTGATGTTGTTTATAACCGACTGACTGTACATTATCTTTAAAATTACATAAAGAGAATTACATAAAGGCAACTTTTATTTTCTCTCCCGGTCACTGAGGACATTCCCATACCGTGACACGAGGACATCTTCCTGTGATTCTCACTCTTGATCCATACTATCTCTTTTCCTGTTTATCACAGCGAGTCTGAACCAACATTTAGTCATCAGCCACTGTCGGGCTTCTTCTCAAGTTTTACACAGTATCAGTTATCAGTCTAATCGTGAACATTATAAGTCTGTTTCAAAAAACAACAAAAAAACACTCAATGTTGGGAATGGGATATTTACTTTAGGCATGACTGGAATCTTTACAATATTGCAGCAAAAATCTCTAAAATAACAAAATATGCGCTCCAAATACAGTTCTTATTAAATCCCTAGTTAAGATGGACTCACTTTCACTACTGAGTAACATTTAAATGAATAATTTCATATAATGCACGTGTGTACATGTTTTTACATTCTACTTGTATTTAGAAAATACCCTAATGTTATTACATCTGTTACTAATTTGTGTAATTGCTTCTATAATTACTCTGTTAACCTTCCCTTATACCCATTAACCCACGCTTAACCCTACCCATCCCAGCAGACCTGTCCCTAACCGCACACGTATCCACATCAGTATTATAGAAATAAAACAAAAACAGAATGTCGGTGCAACATTTGCTTAAGCGGTTATTATAAGGAAGTATCTACTTAAATATTTCAGTAGAATATCCTGCTATATTCAGAGAAGTGACTATTGCTCCAATATAAAGCTTTATCTGCTTTTATATAAACATGACTTTCAATAAAAACTTCTTCTTTTTTTTTTACTACAAATAATATTGTATCATCAATATTCAATCAAATGAAATATGCCATGAATGTTGAAACAAAAACAAAAAAAACAAACAAAAAAATCCTTAAAGGGTTCCCTCACCGCTGGCAAACTGGGCTTTCTATAAATCGGTGCTCCTGACTAGAGGAAAACTTCACTTTTGCCAAATATGTAGGAAAACTTCAACACCCATAATGCACTGGGCTATTGCATCCAAGGCCACGCCCACCAGTCTGCTATGAATACTCTTACCAGAGTCAAATACAGCCTTGCTTTGGTAGGAAATACTTCTCAGCAAACTTTCAGTCCTAATTGGGTCGACTTGTGTTGTTCCTGGTGCAGAAATTCAAAGAGTAAACGTTCAGCGGGAGTGACCCAGATCCGGCCCACATCTGGTACACAAGGATTCCACACGGCCCAGATGTGGGCCGAATCTGGGCCGACACTGTGTTGCTGTCTGGGGAGTTACTGTCGGTTTCCAGTGAAGGATCCAGTGGGCTGTAGGCAGTGGCTAAAGGCTGTAGAGAATCGTAAATATGGAGAGAATGCCGCAATGAAAAATCTGAAAAACCTCTGCGTTTGTAGTCAACATCTCAAACTGGATGACCACGAAGAAAAGAAAATGATAAGAAACTGCCATTCCGTCAGCAAAACGCCGTACAGGTTAGAAAGCTTAATGTTTTACCCAAGCGGTCTCTCTCTTAAAGCTACACTGTGTGATATTTTCCCCCATCTAGCGGTGAAATTGTATATGACTACCCAGTGAATATTAGTTTCTGTTCCTTTCAATTTCGAGGGCGTTTTAACTCCTACGGTGGTCGTATTATTCCAAGATTAACATGGCTTCCAGGTCGACTTCGTCCAATTGCGCCTTTAAAACTATCACCTGTGATCCGTCGCAGCACAGATTTATGTTACAAGGTAAACAATACTTTTTCACCATTGACGTGAGGAAAAGTAACGCAAGTTATACTAGAGGTCGTTCTGGCGTTATGCACAACCATGCTATGGTTAGACAAGCAACTATAAAACTTTGAATTTACACAAATAGGCTGAATTACCTGTCGAGAAGAAAGCAGGCAACCTCGGCGTCCGTTTTAAAATCTTTGCTCCTCATGAGCTCTTTCCATCTGGGAAAAGTTACTCCAGTATTGACTTTGGTCTTGCTGATTTGCCTGTCGCGCTGACGTTTTAATTCTCTCTTTCGCTTCCTTGGCGACTCTGCTACGTGTCCTCGAGAACAGGCGTGATCCTCCATCAGCAATCTTTCAAATCTGCCGGCAGTCGAGAGTAATCTCCCCCTCGCATTCGTCTCTGTGTCACTGAGTGTAAAGCGCGAAAGGCGAAGCTTGAATTTACAGGTATGTCCCTCTTTGGCTAATGTAGTTTCAAGATGGAGGGGCAACATGGTGACCGGCATTCGAACCCCTCACCCGTATGTACTTTCAATGGCAGATTATAAACTTACGAGAATACTTTATTACATGAAAGAAGTAAATATACATTAATGAGCACATATATTTTTGAAAGAACTAAGTGTTTTTTTGCTAAGAATCAACTAAAAAAATGACACAGTGTAGCTTTAAATCACACACAGAAGTGAGTTAAACTGCTGTTCATGGACTGGCCACTAGAGACCGGCTGCAGAAGAGACTCAGTCCCATAGACCTCCATGTTAAAATGCCCAACTTTACAGCAGAAACAAATATGTTTACAGCCTGGTGTTAACAGTGTTTTTGGTCTATATCGCTTATTCTGCCCTTCATGACGACTGTGAGGGGAGTGATTTTTTTTTAAACTTAATTATATTAAGCCTTAAAGTTCTGCATAATTAAGGGCGTGGCGTCACGTCTCCTCAGCTAATCAGCATCTGCACATTTTCGTTTATCTGGGAGTGACGCACGGCCAAGATGGCGACGGCCGGCTCCGCCCACTTTGGGCTTCAGAAACGCTCTTCAGAAACACTACGGGTGACGTCACGCACACTACGCCATATTTTCTTACAGTCTATGGTTTTACCATAATGCAGTTTAAAGAGTTGACAAAGTACGACACAATTTTCAGTGATAAACCTACAGTACCTGTTCTGTTAATAACCCTCTGCTGATCTGACGCTCCATGGGCGGATAGATCTGTAGTTTTCCCCAAAGCCCTGGAGGACACTTAGGACATGACAGTCAAGTGAAAGACTTTAAACTGTCCTTTATAAAGAGTGTAGGATGAAGTGTTGAGTTTCATAATTGCAGACAGTCTGGACAGATGTTTGTGACGGACCATTTTCTGCATCGTTTCAGGGGATGCATTCTTTATTCGAGAGCATTTGCGGCAAACCCCAACAAATGAAAGTATGTCCCACTAAACCCACTGTATGAAGCCTATGGCCCAGCTCACATCATGTGTCTCTCACCCTCGCTGACTCTCAGTGTCCCTCGTCTCCCACCCAACAGACACTAATTACTGCCCTACATGTTTGTGTGTCTGCAGGATCTTCCGTCGACAAAACAAAAAACCACAACAAACATTTTCCACTGTTTTTACAAAGCTCTGATGTTATTTATAGGGCTGTTTATTAGTCACTATGAGACAGAGAGAGACAGAAGGAACGCAGCATGAACTGACAGCGTTCGAAAATGATGTGCATGTGGAAATAATCATGCTAGATTCTTGCTTTTGGTGTCATTGTTAGACTGACAAATCTCCGTCTGTGATATTCTGCAGGTTTATTGCCATCTGTGACTCTGCTTCGGTTGCTTATTTTAAGGTCTCAAGGTTGCTGAGAGCCTGTCATCAAACACTTTTGTTTTGAAGGCAAAAAACTGGAAGGAAGCGTTTTGGCCAGGGAAGAATGGACAATACTCACACATCACAACAATGAGTTGTAACAAGGTCCCATTATGTTAGTTAATGTACTTACTAACAATGAGCAACGCATTTTTAATCTTTGTTAATATTAGTTAATAAAAATACAACTATTCGTGTCAGCTCAGGTCCATTAAATAATTTGAAAAAGTAAAACTTTTCATTTTAATAGTGTATTAGAAAAATTTGAAATGAACATAAATGAACTAATTAATAAACATGCATTATAAGTATTTTTCATTGTTAGTTCATGTTAACTAATGTGAACAAATGGAACCTTATTGTAGAGTATTTCTCACATAGTTTTCCATGCTAGATATTGACATTATTGACATCTCTGATTGGATATTTTCTGTCTACACTGGAAAACATTTCTAACCCTCCCAAATCAAAAATTTCAAGTGACCGATAACATCTAAATTTTTCAGTTGGCCCAAGTGAAATTCTTGTTGCAATAGTCTGTTAACAATTGGCTCAATGAGAAATAATACGTCAGACTAATTGAAAAATTTAGATGTTATCGGTCACTTGAAATTTTTGACTTGGGGATGTAATTTTTTTTTACAGTGTATTAATTGTTCTTCAGTATTCTGGGTTTAATGTGGAGGCCTGCAAATGAGATGAAAAATAAATAAATATCGAGGGAACAAATTAATAAATTGTGGAACTGAATTCCTAATTCATGGCCATGATATCTTGTGTTTTTGTCTTGCATGTCGTGAGTGGCTCCATACATTACAATTAATACTGATACATTAATAACAAAATGTGTTCACAAAGTTGCTCTTAGTGAGACGTTTTCAAAACACTTGAACACTTTCGAAACTCTGTGAAACCATTAACCATTAACGATCACCAGTGAGAGTGCCCGGGATAACCATCAGAGGGCACTCCAACCCGGACCATCACCACACATCCACAAACTACATTTCCCATAATCCTTTGCCCAAACTAATCAGCCATGATCACATTCACCTGTATGTCATTACCTTGTTTAGCTCACTCCATATAAGCCTGGCTTTCACATTCATTCCCTGTGAAGTCTTGTTAGTTGTTTACACTGTACTTTGTTATTCCCGTGTTCTTGGGTTTGAGATCTGCCTGTGTCCTGGTTTTCCCGTTCCTGTCTCACCCTCTGGATTTGTTTGTTTGACTGGACTGATTTACTTTGCTCTGACCTCTTGCTTGTTTCCGACTATGATTGTGGATTACCCTTTCAATAAAACTGCATTTGGATCCTCAACCTTCTTGTCTCAGAGCAGTTATGGAGCTCCGCACATGACATGTGTGAGAAAACATATGCATATCGTGGCCACGAAATTAACAATTCGTTCACACAACTTGCTAATACGTCAGCACATTTTACCAATTCGTTCCCTTGTTTTACTAAATCGTGGCCACATTGTAATAATTCGTTCCTTTGTTTTAGTTAAATCAGAACGAGGGAACATACTGTATATTAGTTCAACATGGCCACAATTGACCAAAACAAGGGAATGCAATAATAAATCTGGGAATAAATTCATAATTCGTGGCCACAATATACATATGTAGTTTGTGTCCGCATGTCATGTGCAGGGCTCCGTAATTTGTAATGATACATTTGTATAATAAAAAGGAATGGTTTTGGTTAAGTCTCTTATTGGGTCTCCATAAAACAAGCTCTACAATTTTATAAAATAGCCAAGACACTTTATATTCAATGGTATTAGCTAATCTTTTTAATCCATTTAATAGATTACACTCTCTATAAAACATTTCTATTTGTTTTTTATTGCATTTACACTGTTCTGACCAGCAGGCCAGCGTTACCAGCGTTTCCAAAATATAATTTTACGATGCAATTGGTTGAATTGATTCAAAGTTTTGAAAATCTTTGTTTCTCCCATCACTAGTTGCTCTTGCTGTCCTGAATAGACCTAAAAAGAACTTTAAAGGTGAAGTGTGGAATTTTTGTGGAATTAAACCTGGTTTTCAAACAGGTTTTGTATTGGTCAGATAGTCATGACATAGTCACTGTAGCTTGGGAAACTCAAATAAACACAGCAATATTTTTAAAACGTCTAGTCAAGTCATTGTTTACAGTTGTCAGTGCACTCATCCTTTCAGTGGCTTATTTATAATTGACTCATTAACCCGGGAGCGGAGAAAGTATTTTAGCATCCAAAAAAATGACACACATCAGCTTTAACAGTTCTTCATGCTCATTTCTTGATTGTCTGTTTTCTTCAAGTGTGTGTGTGTATCATGAGTGGATGTCTGATATCATGTTTGTATCCCCACGGACTGGAATAGGAATGGACCCCTCTTTTGACATTCCTTGAATTTATTAATCTTGCGCTGACATGTTTCCACATACCCGGAAACATGGATTACTCATCAGTGAGCACTCATGCCGGACCCTGGGTGGCTCCTTTCCCTCCAAACGAACAAACATGTGACCACAAACACAAGTGTAGACCAAACATCAGATGAGCTGGAAATGGTCAGTGTTTACGCTGTCAGAGAGAGGAATGACGCTCTGAGACTGTTTACTGTTGATGTTGAAAAACATGTAATTAATCATTGCCTGTTATTATTTGTTGAAACGTGCCCACTGCAGCGTACTGTTAATCAAGGGCCGCGTCGCTCTCAGAGAGATGGACGGAAGTTGCTTTGGATTTATTTGGAAACCGTGAGGTCACAGCTGTTCCAGGGAATGTCGTTGTATTGAAAAGTGTTTTTGCGTTCCTCCTTGATTCTTCTCTGGAAACATTGTACTGTTTCTTCTTCGTGTTTATCTGGTATCTCAGACCATCTGGATGGGTGCAGAAATTATACACAATTAGTGGTTTTCGTGTAGGTAAACATCCCCATTACTATTGCTCATGGTGTAGGTTACTTTGATGCAAATGCTTTGTGCGATGAAAGTGCATGACGTATCAAATTGCGCTGCTTGTTGAGGAAAGGTGTGCAATTATTTAAGTTTTTCAACTGGCAGATGATAAAATGTGCAGCATCTCATAGACTTACATTGGCTGTGTTGACATGCATCCTCAAGCCTGCCGCACATGAGCTGAGCTTTACGGTAGAGCTTTATGGAAAAGCATTGCAGTAGAGCGTTATGGTAGAGCGTTACAGTAGAGCGTTACGGTAGGGCGTTGTGGTAGAGCGTTACGGTGGAGTGTTGCGGTATAGTGTTGCAGTAGGGCGTTACAGTAGGGCATTATGGAAGAGTGTTACAGTAGAGCTTTATGGAAGAGCGTTGCGGCAGAGCGTTACGGTAGGGCATTATGGAAGAGTGTTACAGTAGAGCTTTATGGAAGAGCGTTGCGGTAGAGCGTTACGGTAGGGCTTTATGGAAGAGCTTTATGGAAAAGCATTGCGATAGAGCATTATGGTAGAGCGTTACGGTAGGGCGTTAAGTAGAGTGTTACGGTAGGGCGTTATAGTAGTGTTATGGTAGGGAGTTGTGGTAGATTGTTACAGTAGAGCGTTACAATAGTGTATTGTGGTAGAGCGTTAAGGTGGAGTGTTGTGGTATAGCATTGCAGTAGGGCGTTACAGTAGAGCTTTATGGAAGAGCGTTGCGGTAGAGCGTTGCGGTAGGGCTTTATGGAAAAGCATTGCTATAGAGCATTATGGTAAGGCGTTATGGTAGAGCGTTATGGTAGGGCGTTACAGTAGAGTGTTATGGTAGGGCGTTACAGTAGGGCATTGTGGTAGAGCGTTAAGGTGGAGTGTTGCAGTATAGCTTTGGGGTAGGGTATTACTGTAGGGCATTATGGAAGAGTGTTACAGTAGGGAGTTATGGTAGAGCGTCACGGTAGGGAGTTATGGTAGAGCGTTACGGTAGGGAGTTACAGTAGAGCGTTACGGAAGGGCGTTACAGTAGAGCGTTACGGTAGGGAGTTACAGTAGAGTGTTATAGTAGGGCTTTACAGTAGAGCGTTACGGTAGGGTGTTATAGTAGAGTGTTACAGTAGAGCGTTACAGTAGGGAGTTATGGTAGAGCGTTACGGTAGGGAGTTACAGTAGGGCTTTATGGCAGGGAGTTACAGTAGGGAGTTATGGTAGAGCGTTACGGTAGGGAGTTACAGTAGGGCTTTATGGTAGGGAGTTACAGTAGGGCTTTATGGTAGGGTGTTACAGTAGAGTGTTACGGAAGGGCGTTATAGTTGAGTGTTACGGTAGGGAGTTGGGGATAGAGCGCGTTGTGATAGAGCGTTAAGGTGGAGCATTGCGGTAGAGCGTTGCGGTAGAGAGTTGCGGTAGGGCGTAACTCTAGAGTGTAACTGTAGGGCGTTATAGTTGAGTGTTACGGTAGGGAGTTGGGGATAGAGCGTGCTGTGCTAGAGCGTTAAGGTGGAGCATTGCGGTAGAGCGTTGCGGTAGAGAGTTGCGGTAGGGCGTAACTCTAGAGTGTAACTGTAGGGCGTTATAGTTGAGTGTTACGGTAGGGAGTTGGGGATAGAGCGTGCTGTGCTAGAGCGTTAAGGTGGAGCATTGCGGTTGAGCGTTGCGGTAGGGCGTAACTCTAGAGTGTAACTGTAGGGCGTTATAGTTGAGTGTTACGGTAGGGAGTTGGGGATAGAGCGTGCTGTGCTAGAGCGTTAAGGTGGAGCATTGCGGTAGAGCGTTGCGGTAGAGAGTTGCGGTAGAGAGTTGCGGTAGGGCGTAACTCTAGAGTGTAACTGTAGGGCGTTATTCCCAGGTTGGGCGTAACAGCGGCTCAGTGGGATGCACTGTTTCCTCACAGAAAGGTTGCTGGTTCGAGCCCCGGCTGAGACTGAGGTCTCTCTGTCTGCTGTTTGCATGTGTTCAGCATGTCTGTGTGGCTTCCCTCTGGTTTCCTCCACAATCTAAAATCAGCAGGGGATTGGAGACACTACATTGTCCATAGATGTGAATGTGTGTGTAACTGCGATGGACTGGCCAATCATTCAGCGACCCTGCAGAGGACAAAGTTGTTTGATTATTTGCAGTTAAAAAACACCCCAATTTTGAATAATATACACATTTATTCAACATAAATCAAAGAACAATTTGACAGATTTTCAACCAGATTAGTATTTTACAATGTCAGTAGTGTCCAGTAGTGGTCAAAAGAGACGTCCGGCCTTGGAAACTTTCCATCCTCACCCTTTATTCAAATCTTAATAAAGATGTAATAATTTTTGAGCTTGGAGTCGACTGTTTTATTTGTGATAAAAAAGCAATGAAACATGACAAATTGTGCAACGTAATTTTTGTCCAGGCTTAAAAAATGATTAATCAAAATTACAAAGATTTGACCATATACTTTTCACATGAATTACTGCCATTATATTTAGTGTACATTTATTTATTTGACGTACTGTAAGTGATGTACAGTACTAAAACAACACTTTAAGAAGAAGTCAAATCAGAAAATGAATCCCACAGAAATGACTATTGACACACCTATTGATAAATATTGCAGCATGTGTCGCTTCGGTTCTGATCATACAGGTAAGTGTGATATGTGCGCAGCAACTGAAACGTTACTCATCTTCTATTGTGAAATAAAGCTACTGCAACACAGATGTGAATTTCCTCAGAAAGCCTGACATCCGAGAGGAGCGTACACACACACCCACACACACACACACACACACACACACACACACACACACACACACACACACACACACACACACACACACACACACACACACACACCTCCCCCCCCCCCCCCCCCCCCCCACACACACACACACACACACACACACACACACACACACACACACACACACACACACACACACACACACACACACACACACACACACACACACACACACACACACACACACACACAAAAGCCTTTCCCAAGCTCATTGTGTATAAAAATCTCACCACATTTGTTTCCTGTAAGTGCATTATTATTGATTTCCGCTGCTTGCACCGGTTTAACATCTATAAATATATTTGGTTCCACTTTGCAGCGCTCGGGGCGTTTTACACACGGTATGTGGCTGGAATGTGCAATTATTACCTGACATAATCCAACAATGACACTCAGACAGTTGCAACATGCGGGACTAATGCGTCTTAAGACCAAGATTAACCTGAAACTGAAAAAAAGTTAAACAAAACAAAAGTCTTAAAGCAGTTTCATTCAAACAGTGTAAATGGTTTGCCAAACATAGGCGTGTGTTTGAGAAAGAGTTACGCAGCAACACTCATGAACCATGTCTGATACTACAGTAAATACAGTGTAAATAAGAGCCAAGTCTGAAACACAGAGAGGACTTACTGAATGGAAAACTAAGACAACTTAGAAAACAAGAAAATGTTCTTTACTACCTTCACAATGCAACACTGGGAAAAGTGACAGTGTCATTTATTCAAAGTGCATTTTTATATCGGCCAAATAAAAAAAAAATCATGGATTCCGGTTGAAACCTGTTTTGTTCAGTTTCTCTAAAACTGAATGACACTCAACACAGAAAACAATGAAAGAAACTATTTTGTTTATATAGTATTAACTCTTGATGTGCAGAACACATACTGGCTTTATGTTGAGTTTTATTCACTTTTTAATTTGGTCTCTTTTTTTTTAGTGCATAACAGAAAAGATGATTTTAAAAAGACATAATAATAAACATTAATGTGTTTTGGAGAGAATATTCCTGTATTCATTTATAGTAAATCAAATATTTACTGACAAAATGTTTTGGTTCTATCTTAAGTGAAACTTTCAAATTATGGTGGAATTAAGATGTGAAAAAGACAGGAAAATTATATTGACCTACATTATACAATGTGTACAGTAGAGGTCAGAGGTCACGTCTGGCACAGGAATATTGCCATCTTCACCCTTTATTTAAATATTATTATAAATGAGTTCAAGATTTTGTAGTCATAATGCATAATTGAGCTTGGAGTCGATTGTTTTATTTATAATTTTTGTCCAGGCTGTCATACAAAGAAATGATGAAAACATGCAAAAACAAGAGAGAAACAAATACATATGAATAACTGATTATGTTGTAGTCAATGTTTGCTTTTTCCTGTCAGATTTTTTGTGTGTGTGTGTGCATTTTGACTTTATTTGCCAAATACATTTTTTTTTTCTTCAAATAAATACCTAAATTAACCAAGTTTAGTGTTTTGTTCTTCCCTCATATTTAAAATATTTACAAAATATAAAATATTGTCCTCATATTTTGATGGTTTAATCAGACTTATGGTCATTAAAAACAAATATCCCCTCCGGACATCATCACTTCTGGACACTATATATACATCCAGTATACAGTATATATATATGGTTAGTTGGGTGGTTGCCAGGGCGTTGCTATGTGATTAGCAGTAGTAATAATGACGCTTGCCTTATGAAACAGCACTGATGGTTCTGTGCAGACAGACACACTGTTTTTGTGCGTCGAATTAAAACATTTTACGACTGACTGACATCCAGCTCATTTCCATAAGAAAGGCTGAGGAGGGACGAGTGTCTGTCCAGACCTTTCATTTACCGGTGTAATAGTTACGGGAGAGGCACATTAAAGCTCTGAGTAATGACAGGAGAGAAAGGAATCCTCCTCAGTGAATCAAGTGAACTGAGTCACGCTCATAAATGTGCTTTTAAACATCCAGCCTCGGGACGTGTTGCATTAACCCGATAAAAGCATATCAATCAGTCTTATCTCTGAATCTGGAAATCAGTTCTCATCACTTCTTCTTTGGCTTTGACTCTCAGGAAGCAGTTTGTGTGAGCGAGGGCTGAAGAAAGCTGATGTTCGTTTAATAACAGGCTGTGACACAATCCCATTGAAGTTACTCTGAGATCATGTCAACATGTTAACAAAGGGAACACTGGCTGGGTTAGACACTTGACGCTGGTCTAGACATGTGAAGACGAACACCTGACAAACAACAACACCATATCCCACAGCAGAAGAACACGAGTTTGAGGAACACAGGAGTCATGTGACCAGAGCGCTTCTCAAACCTCAGATCTCAGATCAGACTGAGTCAAAGTCATGAGAGCCGATGAGCTTCAGCAGAACAACTGTGGCGAGAGGATCACATTTACTGTTAAACCTCAAGAAAATAAAGAAAAAAACACCAGGGCAGTCAGTGGTCATGCCTGCATAACTGCTTCATGGAAATATGGGGATTATTCTTAGTAAATTAGGGACTATGAAAATCTTTTAATTTTTTCCCAAATTCCGTTTTATAAAGTCCTTTTAAAAAAAAATAAAAAAATTCTGGATTCCATTTTTGTTCTCCATTTTAATAGTTAAATTAAATGTTACTAATCAAAAAGCATGTCTAATTAACTGAATTCATAAAACTTATACAATTTAACAACAATTTCAAGGCCCTGTGAAATAAAAATAAAAACATTTTTATTTTGAACAAATTCTGTATTCTCTGTTTTAAGTTTTCTGAATTTAATTTTAATGGTTCAATTCAATTTTAATAAAATAAATGTTTAAATTTAATAATAAATGTTAATAAAAAAAAAACATTACATAGAAATGAACAAATTAATAAAAATGTTGTTGTTTTTATGAAGTCCATTAATTAGACTTGCTTTTTATGGGTTTTTTTATATTTGAAATTTTCTGGCAATCAAATGAATCCATAAAACATTTAATCATATGAAATTAAACAAACTTTTATATTAAACAAAGTTCTGCACAATAGGTAAAGGTGTGATCATTGCTCAAGAATACACTTTTAATAATAATTTATTATTATTATTATTAGTGTTATTATTATTATTCTAATTATTATACTATTGTACAACAGTAATATATTTTTGTTACAATTTCTTCAAGTTAAACCAGACTTTTATTTTGACGGGTTGCCGTGAAGACCTTTAAGTTTTTATGACTGGATTATCACGTATTTTAGTAATCATGTCATTTATGGAAGCTTGTTTTCACCACAGAATATAAAAAGTTATTGTGACTTTTTTTTTTTTACCCCACATTGCGAGTGTACAGTCACACTTCTCTCAGAGTTGTGAGATATAAACTTGACAATTAAAGTCACAACTCAGAATGTCAGAATTGCTTTTGGAAACAAAATTCATAAATGAGACATTGCTTTATCATGGGACGGTACTTTAAAACCTGTTAGCGGTTCAGTTTTTGTGATATTAACTTCAAATGTGGCTTTGATTTTCTAGCAATCATTTAGTAACATTTATTTATTTTTTTATAAAAACATGTGTTCAGGTCCATGCATTTCTTTTAAAGTAAACAAGCTTCTATAACTTTGATTACACTTTCATTGTTTTTGCTCTCACTTCTGCAATAGTGTGTCTTCTTTAAAACGAAACCTTAGATCTGTTTTCCAAAGCATTGATGAATGAACCATTTCAGTTCAGATCTGTGCAGATGAGGAACATCACAAGCAATTAATAGTTTATTATGATTTATGTTATAGAGCCAACAGTAGTGATGGTAGTGTAGATGATTAAACTAGAGCCGAGGTAAACAGCAGAAAGAAGAGAAAGAGTAGTTGTAGTTGTCGTAAGTGTCTGTGGATTAGTGAGTGTTTGCTAAAGAGGCGTCTTCATGCGGTTCTGTTCGCAGATCGGGTGGAGTTGGGCAAACAGAGAGCGGCTGCGGCCCAAATCACATTCTCTTATTTACTTCACGGCCGCTAAAAAAGTGCATTCTTTATAGTATGAATGAAATACATTCTCAATGATGTCATTATCATGTGATCCACAGCGTCAGTCGCTTCACAGTCGTTCATTAATCCTCTCCCGTGGCCTCATGGGATATTAAAGTGTCCATCAAATACACACTTC
The DNA here is from genome assembly GCF_965113295.1 of Leuciscus leuciscus. Taxonomy (NCBI): domain Eukaryota; kingdom Metazoa; phylum Chordata; class Actinopteri; order Cypriniformes; family Leuciscidae; genus Leuciscus; species Leuciscus leuciscus. Next base: position 1,422,973 of record NC_138744.1, on the reverse strand, counting down.
AGAATCTCACTGGAAGACGGAGGTCATCTGGGTCAGACTCTTTTATGAGAACTGGGAATTCAGACATAGACTACTCTTGTTTTTCGCTTGCTATATAGTTTGAGATGCAGCCAGTGTTTCCAGAAAGATTTGGGAAAACGTCTTTGTGGAGGAACATCGTAGTGTATAACGCAAAACAACTTGAACATTATGATTTTTTACAGTTGTGTTCAAAAGTTTACACACCCCTTGCAGTAAATTCAATTCACATTTATTTGTATAGCGCTTTTTATTTCTTATTTAATACTGCCTTAAGCTTTTTCACATAACAGATGTTCACATATAGTCCACAAGACTAAATAATATAAAAATCACCCTGTTCAAAAGTTTGCACACCCTTGATTTGTTATACTGTGTGTCGTTGCTTAGATGATCCACGACTGTTTTCATGTTTTGTGGTGGTTGATCATGAGTCCCTTGTTTGTCCTGAAGTGTTAAATTGCCAAAAGTTCTTTGGGAAAATCCTCAGACTCTCTGATTCTCCAGAAACATTCACTGACGCTCCAGAAGGAGATTAAGAGCCGGGGGTGAAAACTTTTGAACAAGATGATGTGTACATTTTTCTTAGACAATTTTTAATTTTTAATTTTTAATTTAGCACTGCCCTTCAGAAGCTACAGAAGATACGTACATGTTTTACAGAAGACAACATAAGTATAATTTACCCTGATCCCTCCGGATCTTCTTCCTTCTGGAGAATCAGAAATCAAGGGTATGAAAACTTTTGAACAGGACCATTTCGACATTATCTAGTCGTGTGGACTATATGTAAATAATTGAAATAGCATACAATTTTTATGATTTTACTTATTTTGTAAAAAATTCACATTTTGCAGATTCAAACTTTCAAGTTCAGTGGGTCATATATAGAGTTTAGCAAAGAACAAAGTGTCGCCTTTAACCTGTTCACTGTAGATCTTAAATGGCTGTACTTCATGAGTGCTTTATAATACAGACCCACGGTTGGTCTGTAAATAGGTTTATTTTATTAAAAACATATTTTTTACAAAATAATTTTGACCGTAAAATTGTTAGAAAACGCCTGAAATTTGAAGTTGATATCACCAAAATGTAGCTTTTGAAGTATTGTTACTCGGTAAAGCAATGTCTGAATTTACAGTGTGAATTTTGCGTTTATGCTTTCGAATGATAACTAATTTATAATTACTAAAATATTTTGATAGGGAAAAGAGGCAATAATAAAGCATGTGAAGTGTTGAACTTCCGGAAATGAAAACCATGCCTTTACTGTCGGTGTTATCTCTTACAATACTTTATTCATTTTAATGTCATTGTTGTTCATTGTGTATGTTAGCATGTTTACCGTTACACTATACAGGCGTGAGTAGGCAAAGCAGTTCAACCCTGTTTGGGGAAAACATTATATAGCGATCAGTGTTTGATCAAATAATACTGTCCTGTGGCCCGAAGCACTGTAATGCTGACTGTAAATAGAGACGAGCGGCTCAGGGACATTTTGCCTTTTTTTGCACAGATCTTATTATTATCAAATTTTTCCAGTTGTCACATGATTTATTACAAGGCAAACAGAAGCTTGGTGGCACTTCCACCGTTTTCTGAGAAGCTTTTGCAAGATATTAAAATTAAAGCGAACTATAACGAGTTTCCAAACAAATCATTACGAAGCAAGGAAATAAAAGGTGTCTTTATTATTGAGATATGTTAGCATTTACATCTCAAAAATGGACGTGTACAGGTAATTAAAATGAATACATGATTTATGTGAGAAATATCTTGACCTGCAGATCAGATCTTTACCTGAGAATAATACAGAATATTCTTAGAACAAAATGGGAAGGATTGACAAAACAGGAGGAATAAAGACCTCAAGAACCTCTGATTATACAACCTGAAAGAGAACACACACGCACACGCACACACACACACACACACACACACACACACACACACACACACACACACACACACACACACACACACACACACACACACACACACACACACACACACACACACACACACACACACACACACACACACACACACACACACACTCACTCACTCACTCATTCACTCACACTCTCTCTCTCTCTCTCACACACACTCACTCACTCACTCACACACACACACACTCACTCACACACTCCCTCACTCACACACTCACACACTCACACACACACCAGTGTTGTGGGTCTGATATCAGCGTCTGCTGTACGACTGTAGTAAGCAGTAATCTGAGTAATCTGAGGTAAACGGTGTTTTGTCTGCGCGTGGTCTCTGATTGTGGGGTGTTTGATGTGGACGGAAGTGTTTTGGACACACAAGCCGAGGTGGGGGGGGATGGGTTATCCTACAGGTGTGTGTGCCCGTGCGCTCGGGGAACACACCACTTCAAACACACCTCTTCCTCTCAGGATGAAAGAGGGATTCGTTCTAATTGTACAGCGAAGAGAAGACAAAACAAATAAAGGAAAGATAACTTTCTAGTGGCTGTTTTATAAAGCGTGTCCCAGAAACCACAACAGAGGCTCAGAACACGGGCATCTGAGCACAGGCCTGTTCCTCACCTCTGATCACTCACTGATACACAACCATTCATGGAGATAGAATGAAAACATGAATATGACCGCATAATAAACTCTAATAGATATGTAATATGCAATCCAGTATTTTTTTGGAAAGATAGATTAAATTATTTAAGAAATCTGAGTGACAAATGCACTGTAAAAAAACAAGAATAATAAGAAAAATACATCAAACTAAAAACTGATTTTGCTTTTAGAGAGTTTGTCGAGCTACATCACCCAGATCAACCAATATCTGCAGCCAGACGTCAAAACACATGTTCACTTCATACATTACTTACATGAATCATTTGAAGAAACAATGCAACCAGTCGGTTGAGCAAGAGGCCGACAGACGCTTGAGGAAACACTGAAAGACATCAACTGGCTGTCATTGAGACAAATACATACAGTATATGGCATATATATATATATATATTCAATGTTGAAGCTACTCTGATACATGCAAAGAGCATTAGTTCTCTTCAGGTAATTAACCAATCTAAAGTTTAAAACACACACATTCAGTATAAACGCTTCAGCAAGGATAAACATACTGGTTACACTTTACAGTAAGTTCATTAGTTAACATTAGTTAACTACCTTAGTTAACATGAAATAAGAATGAACAATACTTCTACTGCATTTATCAATCTTAGTTAATATTAATTTCAACATTTACTAATACGTTATTAAAATCAAAGGTTGTATTTGTTAACATTAGTTAATGCACTGTGAACTAACATGAACAAACAATGAACAGCTGGATTTTTATTAACTAACATTAACAAAAATGTATAAATACTGTAATAATATGTATGCTTCACATGCATTACATATAATCATCAAGCATTTTACTTTCATGTGCATTTCACAAGACTTCCTGATGATATTTGAGCGGATGATTGCGTGATTGTTCTCAAAAGCGGTTAAACTTTACATGTTAGAATCGACAGGGCAAAGCAATGTGAACAGAACCGAATCTGCCTTCTATCACTCAGAAATCATGCTAAACTACACCTAACAGATGTCCTTTATAACGGCCAGAAGACAATGATTTAGGACAACAGAGCTCAAATCTGTGTAACCGTAGTATTGTAATATTCAAGTTTTACTCGCCGTACTGGAAATGCTGTAAAACGAGACGTTCCTCCCCCCCCCGTAAGTCAGCTGACCCTTTATCAGATGCATGATGTCTTTCTGACTCACGGCTCGTGCTGGAAATAGTTTTAAATGGTCCGGTAACATGTTTTGGGGCTTTCCAGCTCTCTCATGTTTTCATACCGGATAGATTGATCCACCAAAGAACAGAGAGATGGACAAACTCCCACAGTACAGCAACTGAGATCTAGTCAGAAATCTTGTAATGTTACTTCAACATCCAAAAATGCTTTTTAAACCTGGCTTTATCCTCCTTATTCCTGAGGATCACACTGTGTTGTGGATTATGAGTGGCACTTCCGGTTGGAGGAACAAATCATTTCAAATCATAAGGTTGCCCAACAAATAAAGCTGATCCATCAGTTTTCCTTCATGTTTTATTCTCAGACATCATGAGAATAATGCAACACTGTGGCCCCTATCTCGCACCCAGCACAACTGACTTTGTACACCGACACATGTATCATTCCTATTCTGCACACGACGCACAGCAGACTTTTCCCTCCACAGACGCACGTCGGTAAATTAGGGAATGAACTTGCGCTCCAGGGGGCGGTTCAGTGAAAAGAGGAGGCGTGATCCGGCGCAAACGTTCCCTGGTGCTATTTTGCAGGTTTAGAAAACAATTCCGCCACTGACCAGGAAAAACCTCGTCTAAAGTCAGTGGCGCGTTATTCAGATGCTATTTTAAGGGCGCATGCTTGGCCATAATGTAGCATGTGCACAACGCACACACACTTTGCTTCTCTCATCTACACACAGACCAGCAGTTGCAAACCATTCATAATCACAAGGAAAAATATTCCACACGAGGGAAATCATTGTTGTTTGAAATCAAAAATAGGCATAAATCTAGCTTACATATTTACCCAAATTATCATACGCCTGTTTAACCGAAGTTAATTTGTGTGTGTTTCTCCATCCCCAATGTCAGTTCTCTGTGTTTTACGGCCCTGACGAGAACGTCGGTCTCCTCGGCTGTGAACCGCTCCTGGCGTGCGTCTGGCAAATCCGCCGTTATAATAGCAATCCGCCATGGAACAAGCGCTCCTGCTCTTAAAGGGAATGTGAGATGTCGCTCTGATTGGTTTATTTCACGTTACGCCCAAACCACACCTATGAGTAATGAAGCACCTTCAGAGAGTCATTTATCCCGCCGGTATAATAGCAACAGCTAAAATAAGGCCCTTGGTATTTTAACATGACAAATATCCAACGCTATCCCACGACCAATTCGTACGAATTCTGACGAGTGATTAAAAGGTGACTAATTTGTACGATTTGTCTAAAGCCACGTGATGGGTAGGTTAAGGGGGGGGACAGGGGTAGGTTTAGGGGCGGGGTCAGGGGTAGGTCATTCGTACGAATTGGGCAACTCGTAAAATATGAAGTGAGGTTGTATAAATACGTACGAATTGTCGTGAGATCGGATTGGAATATCTTTTCTGTCACTGCTTTCTTTTCCTCATGATTATTTAGTTTTTTCCCTTTCCATTCCGCTGTAATAGTATGAAAAATAACATATTCTGCACATTTGTGGTCTGTTCTCCCGATTTAATTCACGATATTCCCCATTAATAATTCATTGGAATACCTAAAGCCTCATGAAGCGCAGGAATAAGGAGGATAAAGAACAGCTCGATGTCACACATATGCTTTATTGGCTCTTTTGTTCATATTGTCTTCTGACAAACATCAATCATCTAGAATAAGCTTCCAGACGACACTCCCACGGATGCACACTGCCAAAAACCGGAAGCTCGGATCTGATTGTCTGGTTTGCACATGTTTTTACCAGGAAACAAAGTTGTGTTTACAAGGTGCCATTCTGCTAGATCTGGGAACGACTAAATCAAAGGTTTTCCAGGTTCATGGCTTAGAACATTTGAAAGACATTCAGAGTTTAATTTGACAAGATGCCCTCGAGCCCAAATCTGTGAAAAAAGTTTGGATCCAGTGATTCTGATCTCATGGTCTACACAACGTTATCTGTGCAATCTTATGAATTGGCTCTTTGCGGTTTTGTTGCATCTATTTTCAATCCAAGCTCAATGGAAAAATGTGGCTGTGAAAAAGTGCAATACTTTCAAAGCGAAGCGTCCAGTCAGCGGCGTGTCCGGTTTTATCTGAAACAGATGAACGTGAATCTGGCAACGTTTTATTACATTGGTTGTTGTACATATCAGTAAGCCCCGCCCCCCTTAGTTACTGTTGCTAACTCGGACAAACAAACGGAGTTGCTAACTGTCTTACAATGACAGAGTCAGTGTGAAAACCTCGTCCCAAGATGTTTTTGATACATTTTGGACACAGAAGGACCACCTCTCGTCGAGGACCATCAAGTGGGACATAAATATGCCATGGAAGGACATATAAAATATTCAAAATAAATATGGTGGGTAATAAAATTAATTTGGAAGAGAGGGTTTACAGATTAAGTGGGAGAAGCTCATGTTACAGGTTCAGGTTAGATTAAATTAATTTACATTTAACCAGTTTATATGAAGAGGCACTGACATGTAGACCTTCGTTTATGTGTTTTTGCCCTACACTGTACATGACTGTGAGAACAGTTAGCTATTTAGGTTTGTACGTTAGCATGGACTCACTAACTTAAATTGTAACTTAATGAGAGTATGACAACCAGAAAATTAACGTTTTCGTCTTCATTGGGATTGGGGTTGAATCCTTAGGGAACCAGGTTACTGCGCTCACATCAGTGATATTATAAATAAACCGGGCTTCAGTTGTAATGCGTAGATAATTGGTCCATTCGCTCAAATCTTATCACACTTTTGAAACGCTCTGGTGAACGCGCACACAGTACGGTGATTCAATACGTGAATACCCTCTCAGGATCCTGGAATCAGTGTTACAAGAACCCAACGCATATCGTTTTAACATTTGTGTAGCTTAAACACCATCAAACCGACGAGAGCTTCAGATCTTCCAATGTTTCTCTATGGCACTGAAACCTAAAGATGTCCGAGTTCCTGTGCAACTGATACTCGACTGCCATTGGCTGATCTGCGTTCGAGGGGAGGGGCTTACCGATAGGTCAATTGAAATGTCTGGTGAGTGTCGTTGAAAGGTTAATGCTCTATCGTGTTTTAAAATAACATACCAGCTACACTTCTACAAGTCTTTGTGCTCTTGTGATATGAGTTTCACAGGACTCGGCTCATTACTCGAGCTCATTATGTGATGCAAACGTCAAAATCTATAAGTTTACCAATCATGCACTATGGTAAAAGTGTTCTAAGGTCATAACATAGTATTGTGCAACCCAGACAGCAACATAGTGTTGGCCCAGATCTGGCCCACATCTGGCACATGTGGATTCAACGTTTACCAGATGTGGGCTGGATCTGGCACATGTGGATTCAGGATTCTGGGCCGACACTATGTTGCTGTCTGGGAAGGAAAAGTGCAAAAATAAGTCTTAGTAATCGATAATCTGCCCCTGATATCATATTTTATGTGAAAAGGAATAAAAGTGGTGTGTGTTTTATTTCAGCGGAAGCTGCAGTGAATTGTATGTACTGGTACATGTTTGGAGATTTGCACAAACATAGGTATAGAAGCACATTTGGTAACACTTTATTTTGATGGTCCCTTTTGAACGTTGTGTGGACTATGAGTAACTTTGCAACTACATGTCAACTAACTCTCATTAGAGTATTAGTAGACTGTCATTATTGTGATGCTCCCCAACAGACATTCTGACTATAAGTATCTTTGCAACTACATGTCAACTTATTCTCCTAACTCTACCAGTCTACTAATACTCTACTAACACTTTAATGAGAGTTAGTAGACATGTAGGTGCAACGTTACTTATAGTCAACAGAATGTGCATCAAAATAAAGTGAAACCGCACATTTTTCCAGTGAGCCTGTGCTGTGTTTCTTTTTTAATTTTGCATGTGTATGTAAGCAAATCCATCCAGAATTAACTCCAATGCAGATTTGATGTAATCAAACGCAAGACACTTCGATTCTGTGGACGCAACCTATAGTGTGTGTTGAATTTCTCTGTGATTTACCATGAGTCTTGAAAACACTCCTCTTAAAAGTGGTGTGTGTTTTACTGCCACTAGTTTATTTCAGCCGGAAGCTGCAGTGAATTATACGTACTGGTACATGTTTGGAGATTTGCACAAATGTAGATATAGAATCACATTTTTTCCAATGAGCCTGTTCTGTTTGTTTTTTTATTTTACATGTGTATGTCAGCATATGTAATCAACTGCAAGACACTTGTTGAATTTCTCTGTGATTAACCATGATTCTTGAGAACACTCGTGTTACATCACACTGTTGCCCGAAGCATTGCACGAGTGTATATCTTCCAATTACTGTTCAATTATCGTCTATTACACATGGGGCGTAAAGCTGTGGTTTTCAACCTGCCACGGCTCATCAAAGATTTACAAATAACTCAGGAGGTAATCGAGCAACGCAGCTCAGATCCAGTGACGTCATGAGTTTGTAGGACAAGAGCCGATCCGATGGGAGTCTCAAACCCACCACAGCTCAGGATGACAGGGTTCATACACACCGCTTTCCATTTCCACATCAGTCGAGAGGCAAGTGTGGTTTTCTCAGATGCCTTTAATCAAGGGTGTTTCTTTCATTTGCGTGCCCCACCACCCCACTAATGCACACACAGATCTGTGTTTCCTTCCCTGTACCTGTTCCCGTCTCCCAGAGCTGGTTCTGGGTGGTCTCGACTCCGGGTTTTGGCACCAGTTTTCTGGGGGTTGTTACAGGACTTCCTCCTCGGCCTCGAAGCTTCCTGTGGCATTACGCTTCAAAAGGCCTCGCAACACCCACACACACACGACACACACACACACACACGAGGGATGTTTCTTCCGTCGACGTTTGGGGTTTAACCGCTCCCGCTCAGCGCACCCCAGATCTGGAACCAAACACATACTTGATCAAATAAACTTGATAAAATCCTCGTAACAATTTTTAAAAAGGCATTTTCCAAAAGATGGGATACAATCTTACACTAAACCATGTCGAATTATCCATGTTATCCCTATGAATAAAAGTTAGAAACGTGGGTCTGTTATAATGTGAATTTTACATAAAAAGCAGTTTTTGTATAAAAACTATTTTTAAAACGATTTATTTATTTATTTAAATGTAAAATATAACATAAATCCTCCAAAAACTGCACACATGTTCAGTAAACACATTAATAATCAGAGTAAAATTACATTTGTTTTAAAAAAAACTATTATTTTGTTTCAAAGTGACATTTTGAAATTACTATTTACTAATTGCTACATTTAGTAATGTCATTTTGACATTACTAAATGTAGACAGTACAAGGGTTAAGTACATTTTACTGCAACTTTGTACAACTTTCCTGTTATTAAACCACTATTATATCATATTATCCACGTTATCCCCATGAATGAAAGTTATAGGTCTTTTATGAAGTGAATTTTATATAAAAAGCTGTTTTTGTTATTTTTATCAGTGCACATGAAGCTAATGCCTTTCATTTTGTGTCCCTTTGCTGCTGTAAAGGGAGGAAACTCCCACGACTCTGCAACGGCACTTGCCAGTGACTGATTATTTTCTATATCTACTGAGAAAGACATGCACAAACTACACTGACAAAAACCTAAAAATAACTTAAATTAACTGGTTTTATTCAAGTCAAAAATAATATCTAATATTGCTGAATCAACCTAAAAACATGAATTTATTCCAACACAAAAAATGTCACATTACACACATTTTACATTTGACATTGTAGATCTCTTAAGCATCTCAATTCCCCTGTGAGACCTAATCGAGGCTGAAATCTCCTGTCCGTCAGATGTTTCCTTAAATCTCAACAAGGTCTCAAACTGAGCATCAATTTGCAAACGTGTCAAAGTATGCGATTAGAAGTCATACCTCATATGAACACACACAATTCTCATCAATTTCTGGCATTTTGTTATTTAAATTTTATACCACTTATATATCTATGTTGAATACACTACCGGTCAAAAGTTTGGAATAATTACATTTATTTTATTTTATTTGAAGTCTCTTCTTCATTGCATGTGCATGTGTTCAATCAAAAATACAGTAAAAACAGTAATATTGTGAAATATTATTCCAATGTAAATCAGCTGTTTTCTATGTGAATATATAGTAAAGTGTAATATATTCCTGTGATCAAAGCTGAATTTATGATTATTATCAGTGTTGAAACCAGTTGTGCTGCTTCATATTGCAAGGATGCGTTCAGTTGATTAAACGTGACTTTTATGATGTTACTAAAAGTCTTAAAATTTAATTTCAATTCCAAATAAATGCTGTCCTTATGAACTTTCTATTCATCAAAGAATCCTGAAAAATAAAATGAATCACAGTTTCCACAAAAATATAAACTGTTTTCAACATTTATAATAATCATAAAGGTTTCCAAATGATTTTGTGAAGGATAATGTGACACTGAAGACTGGAGTAATGATGCTGAAAATTCAGCTTTGATCACAGAAATAAATTACACTTTACTGTATATTCACATAGAGAACAGATGATTTACACTGGAATAATATTTCACAATATTACTGTTTTTACTGTATAAATGATCAGGTAAATGCAGCTTTGGTGAGACTTATTTCAAAAACATTAACAAATCTTAATGATTCCAAACTTTTGATATTATATTCTAAGGATTTTTAGAGAAACGTTTTCAGACAAAGTTGAAACCTCTACTAAAATCTAAGAAAGAAAGTGTTATTCCTTTGTTCACAGATTCAGAGTAAGCAGGTTTATATCGCCCTGAGGTGCTACAGAAAATACATGACATGTTGGCAATCTTCCAGCACATTATCAGTGAAACAGGATTGTGTTTTGACAGCTCTGCCATCTCAGCTCGCTGTTATGAGTCAGAGGACCTCGACATCATAGACCGTATGTAGCTCCGCCCCTTTCCAGCGCCGCGATCGTTGTCTTTTGTCTTCCGGTTTGTATTTCCACAGCGATCTTACGCATTTATGAATGAACTGCCCGTTTTAAAACCTTTAAAAAGAAATCTGCTTTAAACATTACAATGCTCGTGATAACTTCGTTAACTCTACAATTAGTAAATCCACTTCACCAGCTGATTACTCTTCGACAGCGATGCCATAGAGATATACAGAGCTACCGCTAAAACGGAAGTTCAAAGTCAATATTCTAAAGATGCTGCGCATGTTTCTCTGGCGCATAAGGTCTATTTATGTGTCGATATCACATGTTCGTGTGTCCTTATGATGTGCATGTGAGGAATGTCTGACCAGTTTTGAATGACAGGATGTCTCACTGTCTTTGACAGATTTTAAACAAAATAGTAAAAAAAATGTATCAAATGTTATACTTTTGTTCATTGTTTTTGAACAGCTTGTTTACCTGTTGCTGTAATGTGCCTGTTGCATCTCAGTGAGTCACCGTTTTCTAAGAAAAAAACTTCTGCTTTTTTTTGTGCAAGATGAGGAAAGGACTGAGGGGCTTGTGGGAAAAATAATATAAAGACGAGCTATTTGAGGAGCTGAAGTGATTGTGATGTCATAAGTCATAAGTATAGTTCCTTCTTTTTCACACGCACAGACTCCTAGTTTACGAGTCTACACACTCATCACTGCCAATACTATAGAAGCGTTTCACTTGAAATGTGTGTAAATGTGTTTGATGTAAGAAACTCTCCTTCATTGCCACATTACAAATAATGCTGGTTTCTGCATTGCTATGCCAGCGTGTGTTTATGCCGTCTATATCTGTATCCAGGCCTGAAAACACGGCGAGAATCAAAACCCCCCAATCAATTAATAAAATGTGAAGTGAAAGTGTGAGAAAGTGAATTTTGAGATTTGTCCAGGCATCACATCAGATACGTATTGCATTTGTGGTTTGATTTGAGGAAGCGAGAGTCATTGTTTGTCATTGGAGATTCGACAGGGAAATGCTTTTCTGCTGAATTCAGATGTTTAGATCTGAATTATGTCGTCGATTTCCCATCACTGATTTCTGTCTGTCAGTTTCTACACCGGTATTCTTCTGAATTTTAAAGAAGTCGCTCAAAACATTGTAGTATTGCATTATTAAATTCATATACTGCACAAATATGACAGTGATTTTGCATCTTTTGTCGGTCCAGGATTAACATTCCTGTCAAAGCACCACAGTCCCAACTCCATCCCATATAAACACGCTCTGAAACCAGTAGGAAATGATTGGTGGGACGAATGTTGTTCAAACCTTCCGGCCCCACACTGCAAAATATCATTCTGGCAATCAGTATTTGACTCATGTTTTCCAGTGCAATTATACATCCTTAAATTTAGATAAACACATTGTTATATATGGATAAACTTCCCACGGGTGAATTGTCTTAAGCCTACATTTTGAGAAGCAAAACTGCGATCTTGTTTTAAATGTAGTGATTGACCTCATCTAAGAAATGTCCTCTTTTTTCATTCATCATAGATATGAATAACATTTTTGGTCAGTCAGTCAGTCAGGTGGAGCTGGGGAGCTGGAGGGGTTCACTCGGAGGAACTCACTGCAGGACTAGACACACAAACACCGAAACACTATTTAAATGTTGAGCAAGAATCTCATTGGCTGCAGGATCAGCTCAGCCAATCAGCTTCGGCCATGCGGTAATGATGTGATTGCTTGCAGATTGCATGTAAAGTCCCAATCAGCCTGTGATATATAACTAGATATATAATAATAAAAAATGTAAGTGAGTTTTTGTGAGTTTTTCAAGAGTGTGCTCAGTCTAGAATATAATATGTGCAGCTGTGCAGTCTAGGCCCATATAAAAGGACTTGGCTTAAAGATTTGGTGTGCATGTGAAAGAGAGAGAGGAGGTTGTATGTTGTTTTTCAGGAGGCGTGTTTTATGCAAATTACTACATGCGTGCACACGCCCCCTCATTGAGAATACTCTGGATTCATTGACATTAGAACTAGGGTGAGAACAATTTTTTTTTTTTTTTTTTTTTTTTTAAAGATACATTCAGCTGTCAAACAGAGATACACCCAGTTATAGAACATTACCTAATGTTCCCCAATCGTACACCCAGCTTTTAGGGGTGTAACGGTACATGTATTCATCCCGAACGGTACGGTACGGACAAATACATTCAGCGGCGGTAATGCAACACTGTTTGCTAACAGTGAAAAGCCCAGAAAAAGAAGAGACGATCGATCGATTATGTTTACATTTCTCAACCAGTGTTTCAACTGCAGAAAGATATCAATAAAACAGCTTGAGATAATAACTCATGTAGCATTACATTTCCCTCAGGCATTCAGTGTGGACAGCAGGATAGTTCACTAGAGCAATGAACTCTAGAGAGAAGCATTTCGTATGTGCACTATATTAGCCTATTCATTATATTTACTTAATCTAGTAATGTCTTGATTATTTAATGCATGTTTAAATAAATCTGTTTTGAAAACAAGTTATGACAGCCACTGTGTAAATGATTTTATTTCAAAAATGAAAATTAACTTTACAATTAGATTGAGAATTTAATGCAAAACCTGCTTTATTTGCAATTTATAGTACATGTGTCTTTTATTTGAGTGTTGATTATTATATCTAAAAATAATTAGCAACTAAATTTAATAATTTGGGTTCTGTTGTTAATTGTAACCTTTAATATTATAGTAATGTGTAATTAAGGGCTCCCATAAAGCATTAGCTAAGCTTAAGTTTTCTTAAGGATAAAAAAATCTGATTATAATAGAATTTATTTAAACACATATACATAGAGAAAGACACCTGTGAATCCACACGACAACTTTTTCTGTGCATGTGAATAAGTCACTTATTTATATTATGCAACTCCAAATTATTAGTGAATGAGGGCCGTTGACCAGGAGTTTCATATGACCATGCCAAATATCTTCAGATTCTGTTGGTGACTATTAAGAGAACCGCATGATCATATGAGACGGCTGCCTATATAATGCAGATGAAAACATCAGGCAATGGATATTGTGGGCCGAAGACCACCGACAGCTCTATATGTTTTGAGTTCTTTACAGTGGGATATGCATCATATGCATTCTCAATTATGACTAACTCATGACTGCATCATTCAGGTTCTGATTCAATTCTGTTCTCGTTTCTGCTGGACTTTTTGAGGCTGGTATTTAGCAACTACCCGGTGGAGTGTCTGACGCTGATGATGAGTATGCGAAATTGATGTGATCTGTCTCAGAAAGGCAATAGAAATGTTCCTGGAGGCAGTTTTCTCAGATGGTGATTGGTATTGAGAAATCTCTGAAAGTTGGTTGATTACTTGTTACCCAACACACAAGGGAACTGAGAGATTGAGGTTACTGTCGACACTGAAGCCCTTCTAAAAACTCAAAACATTATTTATTTATTTATTGCTTTATTTGTGTAGGGACAGATACAATAAACATAGATAAAACTGGGTCAATAGCCATATAACGCATATATCATAGTGCTTAGCTAAAGCTAATTCGCAACGCTTGTCCATAGAAGGGCTTTTATAAATTACAGTTTCACAACAGCAAAACAAAAAAGCATTATTCATCTGATCTCACACACCACACACATCCAGACAGTGTTTTCATAAACCATGTGTGTTCTTGCAACATCCTAAATTATTCAGAACTGGTTTCATTATGAAGCCTATCTATCTATCTATCTATCTATCTATCTATCTATCTATCTATCTATCTATCTATCTATCTATCTATCTATCTATCTATCTATCTATCTATCTATCTATCTATCTATCTATCTATCTATCTATCTATCTATCTATCTATCTCTTCTTTATTTATTCCCTTTTTGCATAGCCCATTTATTCTAATACATTAATATTTCATTTAATCAGTGTTATTATTATATGTCATTACTTGAAATAAACAATTGCTGAAATAAAATAAGATTTTTATCAGACAACATTTCAAATTTTCTGTACGTTTAAGTTCTAAAATTATAGAGATACAAAAAACTCACAACCAAATTACTTAAACTTGAACTAAAATTTTTATTACAGTAAAACAGAAAATATAAAAATAAAGTCAAAATGTCGACAAAAACTAGTAAATCAATGATACTAAAATAACACTGATGTGCATCACTGAGCTCTTTAATCACACACACACACACACACACACACACACACACACACACACACACACACACACACACACACACACACACACACACACACACACACACACACACACACACACACACACACACACACACACACACACACACACACACACACACAGGTTTCTGCAGTGTTCCTGTGCTTGTGTTCTCCTGACTGTAGTGAAAACTCCATTCACTGTTTCGTCCACCAAGTTCTCTGATTCAATTAGACTAGTGTGACTAAAAAAAGGGCAAAAGATAAAGTTATAGAGTTACTCGTTGAGTTTAAATTTCCTTTATTAGTTTCCCAGCTCTAATTAAGCATTGAGTCCTGAAGATGGCCAGTGAAACAGATATGGATGTCTAATAAGCTTACACTGTCTCCCTCTCAGCTTACAAGCCTCTTTTTCAACGAAGACCAGCCTTTCATGTCAGCTGAGAAGACGACACAATACGAGTGAATATGGCAAAGCTCCAGCGAAACTCTCTTCAGAAATCTTTCCACTCTCTTTCCTCCTAGTAAAGACAACACTGTAACAAAATTATCAGTATTTTTGTCTTGTTTATCTTCTTTTACCTAAGCCCATCAAATTTGGCTTTAAACCCCAATACATTCTTGCATTTCTGCTTAAAACATAAAGATAAAAAATGGTATCCAATGGAATAACAAAAATAACTACAATAGATCTCTGAAAACTAGTTGGAGTATCTTAAGCTCAATTATGCTCCTTCTTGCAAAAAAAGAAAAAGGAAGATCTTATTCAGGCCTAATTATAGCACAGAAACTGCACTCATTAAAATTACAAAAGACTTACTTCTAGCATCTGACCAAGGCTTCATCTCATTACTAGTTTTACTTGATTTTAGTGATACTTTCGACACTATATATCATAACATGCTCTTAGATCGATTTCAAGATGACTATGGTATTCAGGGACCATTACCTATATCTGACCATTACCATTTTGTCTATTTAAATGGGTAAAAAAATCCAAGTTAAAGTCAGTAAATTATGGAGTGCCACAAGGCTCTGTTTTAGGCTCTCTGCTATTTTCAATATTTCAATATGCTGCTCCTTGGTAATATCATTAGATTAGTTTCTATTGTTATGCTGATGATACTCAATTATACACAGAATCTCTTAGAATGCATTTTTTCTGTAAATTGTTTTGAAACAATATGTATTGTTAAAAGCGCTATACAAATAAGTGTGAATTGAATCCAATTAAGCAGTTTTGCTTCTCAATTTTTATTTTTTTTATTTTACTGGCCAACAAGACAAAAAAAATGTTCATTAAAAAATTGCAGTGAATAAAGTTACCTAGAGCCTGGAGTTCAAACATTCACAGACTATCTGCTGGATATTTGCTCAGTGACTCTTACCTACAGTCTGTGTAACTAAAGATGTCCGTTCTCGCAGCCAACACCTCACACCATCACACGTACCTCACATAAAAAATTAAAGGTTCTCACTTACACATAATGATGCCCAAATCGCTTTCTCATGAATAAATAGCTGAGCTGAAAGGAGAGAGCGAGAGCGAGCAGGAGACGTGGAGATAAAGGTGGTTTAGAAAGCATGAGCAATTGTGTCCTTAATATCATTCAGAAAGTGTATGGCTGTGATACTGATACGCTGCTAACTGAATTATCTGCAGTATTGATTGTACCACCTACTATTTTTAAACATGTGAACAGTCTGTGTTATCCAACGATAAACGCTTCAAAACCCTAGAATGTTATATTTTTACCAATGTTTTTTTTTTTTATTCATGGTGTTTATTTTTTAATTCAATTAAATAATGAACCAAAATCCTCGCTAATATTACTTCCAGTTCATTCATGTCCACATCAAGCATGTCATTTTGGATGCAACCACAGTAGTGGCCAAAAGTGGTGTCTGGCCTATAGGAAAATTTACATCTTCAACCTTTATTCAAATATTCTTTGGTGAAAATCAAGTGTTTAATGTTGTTTATATTTCTCTGTGGTGTTTTAAATATGCTTTTAGAAAAACCATGTGCAAATTCATCAGTCAACACCATTGCTGTCAACAAAGACTGACAGCTATTCGTAAACTTAGACACTTGTCTGTTCAGCCACGTCTTCTTCTTCTTTTGTATCGCAGTATTATTCAGCCAGTCCTTACTTATGGTGCCATTTGTTTTTTACATATGCTAACAGTTACCAACAAGAACAAATTCTTAAAGATAACTTAATTAGCAAGTAAAATTATTGGTATCCCTACCCCTAATTTATCGGATAGTGTCACTCTCGACATTCACGTTGCGAAAGGCACAACAAATCTTAAATGACCCAGACCAAATATTTTTGCAAATATTTTATCCTCCTGCCTTCTGGCCATAGGTATAGGCCACCGATGTGTAGAAAGGCCAGGAATAGTAAGTGTTTTGTTCCTGTATCTATACAAGCTCTAAATACATAGGAAATCGGCCATTGATACGTCATGTATGCTCTCTTGTTGTTGTTGTTTTTTTTTTGTGATCAGCAACTATTTTTGATGGTATTATCATATGTTGATATGTGTTTGTGTTATGTACGCATCTACGGTGGAAACAAATTTCCTCTCGAGGACAAATAAAATCTATCTGTCTATCTATTGCTGAGTATTTTCTCCTTGAAGCTGCAGGGAATCAAAGACAGTCTCTTGCTTGAAGGCAACTGCGCGATACTCTTAGCAGACGGAAGGCTGACCAAGAAGGGCGAATCCATGCACTTGGAAAAAGTCCTGGGAGCTAAAGCCAGACCAAATGGAAGGACCCGATATTGGTACGCCATTCCTCCAAAGGTGGACCTGAGGAACCTCCTGTGCCAGGGAATGATCTGGATGTGGAAATAGGTGTCCTTCAGATCCATGGTAACAAACCAGTCCCCGGCTTGGAGCTGCGCCAGTATAGTTTTTAACGTCGGCATCTTGAACTTTTCTTTGTAGTGGTAAAAATTCAGACGATGTAGGTCCAAAATGCTTTCCCGTAGCTCGGTGGTAAGAGCATTGCGTTAACAACGCAAGGTTGTGGGTTCGATCCCAGGGGATTGCACATACCTATGTATAAATGTATAGGATAATGCAATGTAAGTCGCTTTGGATAAAAGCGTCTGCCAAATGCATAAATGTAAATGCGGCACAGACCCCCTCCTTCTTTTGAACAAGGAAGTAGAGGCTGAAAAAGCTGCGGTTCAAGTCAGAAGGAGAAACCTCCTCTATCGCTCCCTTCAGGAGGAGCAACGTCACAAGTATCTAGGGTGCTGTTTGTAACAGTGGGATGAACCCAAAGAAAGGGGGATTGTATCCGAATTGGATCGTGTGGAGAACCCAGGGTGACCCACCTAGCAGAAGCCTCCACACTGCCAGATGGTAAGGCAAGGGTTGCATAGGAGTGGGCTCTGGTAGGGGACCGGCCGCCGGACCTTCTGTGTGACTGCTGGTGAGAGGCGGTGGGCACAGTGCTAAAGTGGCTGGAGGAGGGCCTGAGGCCTCCTCTGACAGCAAAGATTTGCCCATAAGGGCTACTTAGGAGGATTCTCTCACTCCTGGGTCAAGCGTAGAGGCTGGAGCATTAGACGTAAGGAGAAAGCTAGGTGCGTCACAGCTTGAGCGAGGTGTTGAGGGGAGAAAGCTTGAAGCATCTCTGTCCTTCAATACAGGAAGATGGTGTTGGTAACCTATCAACTATAAGCTTATGTGGCCCATGGTGAGCCAGACCGTGATTTGGTGAAGGGCCTACTGCACGTTCTACTGATGTTCAACCCGGACCTGTTTGCGTCGTGGGATTCTTTTCAATTACAGCTAATATGTTACTTTATACACACACTACCTGGGTAGTAGAAAGAAAAAAAGGGCCTTACATATACATTAACTTTACACTACACACACATCAACTTGCGAAGAAACCAGGAGGACTTTTGGACACTTTATTTTATTTATTAATTTTCATTTTTGGGATTCTTCGACCTTTCATGCACAACCTTGACTAAATATTGCTTTTCTCCACTTCAGATAGGGTTGTGTTGGAACGAGACATCAATGCATTACCTTGCTCTTGTAGTATTTGGTTATTAAATATTGCTGAGGCAAATCCAAATGAGAACCACTATGATTCAACAGCACCCGTGTACTTTATTAATATGTCTCTATATTTTGAGCAATCGCACTCAATGTCCATATACCAAAAATGTGCATATCTATAGCTTGTGGCTCACGGTGATCACTCATTTTCCATTTTGTCTTGTTTGTGTCTGATCTCTCCTTCCTTTCTTCTAACTTTATCTGCGGCTTGGACTATGAGTAACGGCTCACTGGCCGTCTGAAAGTTAGTCACCTTCACGACACCACTTCCCCTCGCTTGAGAAAAAGGGAAGCCTTTTCTTCCTCTCCCTCGGCTTCTCCTTTTGCTGCTGTCTAGACCCCAATAAACAATGCCTTCCCCAGAAATTCTTTATTATGGGAGCCGCGGATCAAAGAGCGGAGTGTAACATGAGTCCACGGACAGCGGGTAAACAGGCACGCGTGCTCAATGCTGCTCTTTATGCTGGAGGAGACGGAGAACGCATGACGGAGAGGAAGACTTCAAAGTGACACGCCTCTGTCTTCACTGGCCCATTTAAATCGAGTCGGGGGGGAGGGGGTGCTTGATTTCACATGAGATGTGTGAGATGCCGTCACAAAGATGCTTTTTAGCATATAGTGAGAGTCTGTGGGAGAGATGTGCGTGGGATGCTGATGTTATGTTATGGGAATTCTGCATAGATCATTCACAGAGGAAATGTGGTGAGGGTTGATAGAGCGGAACCATCTGAGAAGTAGACAGAGATTGCGATGGAAAGCCCCCAAATTACCCAGTCGCAATAGGATTTTCAACCAATAGAAGACCAATAGAAGCCCAATAGAAGATTAATAGAAGCCCAATAGAAGATTAATAGAAACCCAATAGAAGATTGATTGAAGACCAATAGAAGCCCAATATAAGACCAATAGAAGATTAATAGAAGCCCAATAGAAGACCAATAGAAGCCCAATAGAAGATTAATAGAAGCCCAATAGAAGCCCAATATAAGACCAATAGAAGACCAATAGAAGATTAATAGAATCCCAATATAAGACCAATAGAAGATTAATAGAAGCCCAATAGAAGCCCAATAGAAGATTGATTGAAGACCAATAGAAGCCCAAAAGAAGATTAATAGAAGCCCAATAGAAGCCCAATAGAAGATTGATTGAAGACCAATAGAAGCCCAATAGAAGACAAATAGAAGCCCAATAGAAGACCAATAGAAGATTAATAGAAGCCCAATAGAAGCCCAATAGAAGATTGATTGAAGACCAATAGAAGCCCAATAGAAGCCCAATAGAAGATTAATAGAAGCCCAATAGAAGCCCAATAGAAGATTAATAGAAGCCCAATAGAAGACCAATAGAAGATCAATAGAAGATATGTCACGTGACCTCTTAGCTGAATTTAAAGAACGCAAACTTTAAATCTGCTGGATTGCAGCATTGCAGTAACATGGAGTAGATATTTGTATATAATTTGGAATATTTTTACATTTAGGATGTATTATATGTTGAATTTTTTTTTTTTTTTTTTTTTAAGACATCACAGAGTGTGACCTCACATTACTACCATCTGTAGAAAAGTCTAGTTTGACTGCGGCATTATGGTGTTTGCTGAGACAAGCGTCACTATTACTAGCAATATTAGAGATTTAAATAAAACCCAGACAATGCAATGTGTGTTGCAATGTGCTAAAAGCAATCTTAAACACTGTAGATACTTTCAGTATTCCTCTCACTACAGTGTGTTTTACTGCCATCTTTACTCATGCACACATCCGTTATGAGCCAATCATCTGAGCTGTAAATGCCGTAAGAAAGCTCTCAGTCCCAAGCACACAGTGTATATTATTATTTTAACCCCAGAAACACTCATGCAAAGTTGTTAAAAACAGGGAGTCAGAGACATAACTGTCACTCATGTTTGGTTGGGTGAGATTCTCCATTGTTCAGCTAATGTTCGCTTGCGGGCAGAGGATCTCACCACACACATTTCACAGCGGGTTCGGGTTTTGCACAGAAACAGAAAGCAGGTTTGAAAGTGACTTCTGTGTGACTTCTGGTTTTTTTTAGCATTTAATTTAGATTTAGTTATTATTTCATATATAAATAATAATAATATATTAATATATATATATATATATTATTAGGCCCCGTGGAAGTTTGCTGAGGTCCTGCGCCCCTGATTAAAAACCACTGGTCTTTACAATGGAGTCTATTAAAAAATTATTATAATATATATTTTCTATGCTCAAAAAGTGAATAAATGGATTATAACTACTCCGTAAATATAATTTAGTACCATAAAATCCCCTACAATTATAAATAAAAAGACATTGAATAAAATGTAATGTGCTTTTTTTGACGGCATCAGCCCGCATTATTTCAGCTTATTTTTAAGTGGAGTTCGTTTGGCTTGGTTCATGTCTAATAAGACTTTTTTTTAAATCCCTATCAGAAAAATGATTTGGTAACACTTTATTTTACAGTGTCCTTGTTACATATGTTACATGTGCTTACCATAGTAATAACAGTAAATGATACATAATTACATGCAACTAACCCTCAACCAAACCCTAATCCTACCCTAACCCTATAATAAGTACATAGTTGCTCAATATTACTGAGTACTTAAATATGTAATTACACTGTAACAATGACACTGTAAAATAAAGTGTAACCAAAAATAGTTCCGGACTCAACACCGCTGAAAAAGTGGGCGGGTACTAATGCACTTGCTTTATTAGAACACCTTGGCAACCACATAGCAACGCCCTGACAACCACTGACAACACAGACAAACTCCATTTAGAATGTAGAAGAACAAGAACATGTAATACAATCAAATGTATTCTGTTTATTAAATTATTTTATTAATGAATCCTAATATGGAAAGTTTGTATATTAGGAGACGCGTTAAAATAAAGCAAGATATAGTGCTAAAAGTCCTTTCCCTGGCCCTCGCTACATCGGGTGTCGTTTTGCCAGTTGCTTGAGTCTGCTCAGCATGAGGGCTCGGGTTTCCTCTGTTTCTCCGCGTTTACAGTGACGTTCCCTTGATATTTGTGTCTCAGTGCTTACACAGGCCCCGGTGCCTTCTGTGCGGGATTAGGGGCCGGTTGTCAGACACACGTCTTGGCATAACACAGGGGCCATCGTGTGGGGTCACGGGGATCATGCTGTCATGTGTTTAGACAGAGTCGTGTCCGAAATGTGAGGAAGCCGAGGGGTGAGTGTGTGTATCGATCCCTGACCCCGGGAACGACTGCCACG
>NC_138744.1:1393235-1398235 GCF_965113295.1 Leuciscus leuciscus | reverse complement strand
AGACTTTCTGCTTTCCTCGGCACATTATAAGGCGGCGTCCTACACTTCGGAAAGGCCTTCATATCAGGAGTCAAGTCTCCTTTCTTTATATACAGGTCGTTTAAAGCAGATTTACAGAGATAACAGGAAAATAGTGCAACACAGTTTCTGCTGTCCAGCGGATCTAGAGGAACACAGTGTGATAGTCCAGTTCAGTGAGGCTCATTCTCAGTGTGTGAACACCTACAGATGCTGCCTAGTTAGGGCCCTCATAAACACCATCATTCACCCTCACGTCACTGAAGACTTTCATTCATCTTCTAAACCATTCGTATTTGTAATGTGAATTTTCTTATTGAGGAATCTTGAGGTGTTCTTTTCTTCTTCTGGTGTGAATTGTATTATGAGGCATTGTGCATTGTAATGTTGTAATATGTAGATGCATGTGTTTGTGGAATAGGATTATTTTTAATGTAAGTTTGTTTGTGATGCCTCTACCTAATATAATTGCCTCTTGGGGGATTAATAAAGTGGTCAACTTAAACACAAATCCATCTGAATCATAAGGTTAAACCCATTTAAACCTATAAACATTGATCCACGCCCATATATGGTAAATGTAAGCTCAAACCTCATTGGTTCTCGTGTCACGTTTGAGCCTGAGTTTACCATATCACATGTGCTCTATATTCAACTCAATTCACATTTATTTGTGTCGCGCTTTTCACAAACACATCGTTTCAAAGCATCTTTACAGAAAATGCATGAGTCCACTTTACAATGTGATCTGTTATCAGAGGAAACTGTCTAAGTTATGCATTTCAGAAAAATACATATACAAATCACACAGTTAACTAAAAATGTAATAATTTAAACAATGTAATAATTTAAGGCAGAAACAATGAGCGGATTGAAGTAATGAACACTATATGTGTGTTGATCAATGTTTGATACATAATATAAAGCTTGTCTCTCAGAAAAACTCCATATCTCTTTATGAATATTTTGAAGCATGAATGCATTTGTGTTTTGAAGATGAACGGATGTCTTATAGACATGAGCACATATGAAGACTCATCTTGCTCTGACTCGTCTCTATAGCACTCCTGGTTTGACTGAGGAAGCTGAACAGAGAGTGTGTGTGCCATCCTCCAGATATCTTCAGCCCTGAAGACAGTCGTCCTCGAGTGTGTGTAGCGTGTTGTGTAACGCTGGCCTGTTTACACAGTGGGACACAAGCGCTCGTAAATAAGAGAAGAGTGTGTGTGAGATGAAAGCTCAGTCTGTTCTCTGCCAGCCTCTTATTAAAAGCCTTTTACATGTAAACAGTCCAGCTTGTAAAACACAGAGCGTCCCCTTGCCTTTTAATTTGACCCGGTTCCCCCTCACACTCACTCATATGTGCTTTTGTTCGGTCCTGATGTTTGCTCACGGCGAGGCCCAGACTCTCAGGCACTGACGAGGCGTATTAGTGAAGGAAATCATATTAATTATGTTTGATAGTCATCTGACTCATTTGCAAAGGAAATTTCTGACACTTGGTTGAACTGGTTTTTGAAAGTAAAGAAAATAAACTGTTTTGCATCTTGACGTTTTCTCATGGCGAATGCGGGACGGAGGGATCGTTCTCCTCAGCTTTATGCAAAAGAGACTATATCAAAAAGAAATGATCTTTTTTTTAATGACACTGAAAATAATCCTGTGAGTGTCGAATACTGTGTTCATGCTTTCAGTCAGTACTGAACCGTTCATCCTTCATTTCATCCATTCCTGGTTTATCTCTGTCACTCTGTCCAGGGACAGTTCCCCCAAAATAAAAACATTGAGTCGGGATTTACTCGTCCTGTCGTTCTAAACACGGCTTTCCTTCTTCTGCAGAACACATGAGAAGATCTTTTGAAGAAGGTTTCGGTTGTTTTAGTCCATACAATGAACGTCACCGGGGTCAAACACACACACACACACACACACACACACACACACACACACACACACACACACACACACACACACACACACACACACACACACACACACACACACACACACACACACACACACACACACACACACAAACACACACACACTATAGGCCTCAGTATAGGTTATGTGTGTGTATAGGTTGTGTGTTTGATAGGTTGTGTGTGTGTATAGGTTGTGTGTGCGTATAGGTTGTGTGTGTGTGTATAGGTTGTGTGTTTGATAGGTTGTGTGTTTGATAGGTTGTGTGTGTGTATAGGTTGTGTGTGTGTGTATAGGTTGCGTGTGTGTGTATAGGTTGTGTGTGTATAGGTTGTGTGTGTGTGTGTGTGTGTGTGTGTGTGTGTATAGGTTGTGTGTGTGTATAGGTTGTGTGTGTGTGTGTGTGTGTGTGTGTGTGTGTGTGTGTGTGTGTGTGTGTGTGTGTGTGTGTGTGTGTGTGTGTGTGTAGGTTGTGTGTGTGTGTGTGTGTGTGTGTGTGTGTGTGTGTGTGTGTGTGTGTGTGTGTGTGTGTGTGTGTGTGTGTGTGTGTGTGTGTGTGTGTGTGTGTGTATTGTTCTTCCAGGGTTCAGGTTAGTTTATAATTATGATTATTAGTTTCAAATGAAAGCAAAAGAAGCCAATGCTGTGTTCATGTAGTTTGCCTTATAAACGTGTGTGTTCAGTTCAGTAGTGTGTGTTCAGTTCAGTAGTGTGTAGTGTGTGTTCAGTTCAGTAGTGTGTAGTGTGTGTTCAGTTCAGTAGTGTGTGTTCAGTTCAGTAGTGTGTAGTGTGTGTTCAGTTCAGTAGTGTGTAGTGTGTGTTCAGTTCAGTAGTGTGTGTTCAGTTCAGTAGTGTGTAGTGTGTGTTCAGTTCAGTAGTGTGTGTTCAAGCAGGAATGTGAAATTTTAAAGTAGATCTTTTTGTCTTGTGAAACATGCTCCAATAATATATTTTTTACATTGCATTCGTACAATTGTCTTCTGAACATCCGTGTGTGTTTGTCCAGGAATGAGAGGCAGTGTGTGTGTGTGTGTGTGTGTGTGTGTGTGTGTGTGTGTGTGTGTGTGTGTGTGTGTGTGTGTGTGTGTGTGTGTGTGTGTGTGTGTGTGTGTGTGTGTGTGTGTGTGTGTAGGTTGTGTGTGTGTAGGTTGTGTGTGTATGAAAGGGAAAGCCTGCTCTGACCCATAACAGAAATCAGCTCTTCTCATGAAAGCACTCGGTTTTCAGGCCCGGGGCCGACGGACGCCCTTTGAAGTGACATTCTATCTGTGTGTGTGTGTGTGTGTGTGTGTGTGTGTGTGTGTGTGTGTTGCAGGGAGTGAGTGGTGAATGCAAAAATACATTCTTACATCCTTTCTAAAAGAACAATATAAAAAGTTCAGGTAAATGTCTTGTCACAAGGTGTATGTTAGTGTGAGACAGGTGTGTGTGTGTGTGTGTGTGTGTATGTGTGTGTGTGTGTGTGGGAGGTTTAGGGCCCTTTTGTTACGGGCTAATGAATGTACTTCTGATGTGTGTGAGGTGATAGTAATCTGAGTCTTTCACACTCTCACACAGGATTGTTTTGTGGAGGATTCTTGGAGGTTCTTCCTCCTGCTGACCCAGGGTTCAGAGTGTGTGTGTGTGTGTGTGTGTGTGTGTGTGTGTGTGTGTGTGTGTGTGTGTGTGTGTGTGTGTGTGTGTGTGTGTGTGTGTGTGTGTGTGTGTGTGTGTGTGTGTGTGTGTGTGTGTGTGTGTGTGTGTGTGTGTGTGTGTGTGTGTGTGTGTGTGTGTGTGTGTGTGTGTGTGTGTTTCTATCCCGGTGGGGACTTTCACCTGAATGCACACACACTCATGGGGACTCGTGTCACTGTGGCCTAAACTGAGGAAACAAGCTTATAAATCACACAGAATTAGTTTTTTTGAAAATGTAAAAATGCAGAAGTTGTGTGTGTGTGTGTGTGTGTGTGTGTGTGTGTGTGTGTGTGTGTGTGTGTGTGTGTGTGTGTGTGTGTGATGGGTAGATTTAGTGGTTGGGGTAGTGTGTGTGTGTGTGTGTGTGTGTGTGTGTGTGTGTGTGTGTGTGTGTGTGTGTGTGTGTGTGTGTGTGTGTGTGTGTGTGTGTGTGTGTGTGTGTGTGTGTGTGTGTGTGTGTGTGTGTTTAGCGTGATTAGTCAGTAATGGAGACGCTGGACGGGGGAAGGACACACACACACACACACACACACACACACACACACACACACACACACACACACACACACACACACACACACACACACACACACACACACACACACACACACACACACACACACACACACACACACACACACACACACACACACACACACACACACCTGTCCTGAGGACGACTGATCAGTTATACATCAACTCTACACTTCCTCTCTCTCTCTGTCTCTCTCTCAAGTCAAGTATATTTGTATAGCGCTTTTCACAATACAGATTGCATCAAAGCAGCTTCACAGTATTAAATTAAAATAATACAACAAAGTTTGTTTCAAGAGGAATTTATTGATTGATAAAATTAAATTAAATATCCCCAAAATATCCCCAACTGAGCAAGCCAAGGCAACAGTGGCAAGGAACCGAAAAACTCCATCAAGTGACCTAATGGAGAAAAAAAAAACCTTGGGAGAACCCAGGCTCAGTCGGGGGCCAGTTCTCCTCTGGCATTTATGAGCTAGAGGCCGGATTGTAGTTTGAACTGTGGGATTATATGAATGCCTGGCTGAAGAGATGCGACTTTAATCTAGTTTTAAACTGGGAGAGCGAGTCTGAGCAACGAACAGTATCAGGAAGACTATTCCAGAGTTTTGGAGCTAAATGTGAAAATGCTCTCCCTCCTTTGGTGGTTCTGGATATCCTAGGTATGACCAAAAAGCCTTGAATTTAGTGATCTTAAAGAGCGCGATGGATTATAGGGTGATGGAAGATCCGTTAAATAGACTGGAGCTAAGCCGTTTAGGGCTTTATAAGTCAGTAGCAATACCTTATAATTAATACGGAACTTTATAGGTAACCAATGCAGTGATGATAAAATCTGTGTTATATGATCA
>NC_138744.1:1379416-1389416 GCF_965113295.1 Leuciscus leuciscus | reverse complement strand
TCTCGGAGGTTCTCCTGCCAGTTGCTCTCTGCTGAATCTCTGCTCCCTCTCTCGGAGGTTCTCCTCCCAGTTGCTCTCCGCTGAATCTCTGCTCCATCTCTCGGAGGTTCTCCTCCAGTTGCTCTCCGCTGAATCTCTGCTCCCTCTCTCGGAGGTTCTCCTGCAGTTGCTCTCCGCTGAATCTCTGCTCCCTCTCTCGAGGTTCTTCTCCCAGTTGCTCTCCGCTGAATCTCTGCTCCATCTCTCAGAGGTTCTCCTGCAGTTGCTCTCTCGCTGAATCTCTGCTCCATCTCTCGGAGGTTCTCCTCCCAGTTGCTCTCCGCTGAATCTCTGCTCCATCTCTCGGAGGTTCTCCTGCCAGTTGCTCTCCGCTGAATCTCTGCTCCATCTCTCGGAGGTTCTCCTCCCAGTTGCTCTCCGCTGAATCTCTGCTCCATCTCTCGGAGGTTCTCCTGCCAGTTGCTCTCCGCTGAATCTCTGCTCCCTCTCTCGGAGGTTCTCCTCCCAGTTGCTCTCCGCTGAATCTCTGCTCCCTCTCTCGGAGGTTCTCCTGCCAGTTGCTCTCCGCTGAATCTCTGCTCCATCTCTCAGAGGTTCTCCTCCCAGTTGCTCTCCGCTGAATCTCTGCTCCATCTCTCGGAGGTTCTCCTGCCAGTTGCTCTCCGCTGAATCTCTGCTCCCTCTCTCGGAGGTTCTCCTCCCAGTTGCTCTCCGCTGAATCTCTGCTCCCTCTCTCGGAGGTTCTCCTGCCAGTTGCTCTCCGCTGAATCTCTGCTCCATCTCTCGGAGGTTCTCCTCCCAGTTGCTCTCCGCTGAATCTCTGCTCCATCTCTCGGAGGTTCTCCTGCCAGTTGCTCTCCGCTGAATCTCTGCTCCCTCTCTCGGAGGTTCTCCTCCCAGTTGCTCTCC
Organism: Leuciscus leuciscus; assembly: GCF_965113295.1. Lineage (NCBI taxonomy): Eukaryota > Metazoa > Chordata > Actinopteri > Cypriniformes > Leuciscidae > Leuciscus > Leuciscus leuciscus. The sequence continues at coordinate 1,388,507 of NC_138744.1, read as the reverse complement.
GCTGAATCTCTGCTCCCTCTCTCGGAGGTTCTCCTGCCAGTTGCTCTCCGCTGAATCTCTGCTCCATCTCTCAGAGGTTCTCCTCCCAGTTGCTCTCCGCTGAATCTCTGCTCCATCTCTCGGAGGTTCTCCTCCCAGTTGCTCTCCGCTGAATCTCTGCTCCATCTCTCGGAGGTTCTCCTCCCAGTTGCTCTCCGCTGAATCTCTGCTCCATCTCTCAGAGGTTCTCCTGCCAGTTGCTCTCCGCTGAATCTCTGCTGTCAGTTGAGGTGTTGAGAGATGTTGTGTATTATTATGGTTTTCTGTAGTATACACACCCTCAAACACTCACAACCCCGGACCGTCCGAAACACACTGATGATTCTCGTAACCTGAGCTTGGAGTCGTTGGGAAAGGCTCAGTTTTGGCCGAGCGGCAGTGGAACATGAAAGGGTTAGTTCACCCAAAAACTCTCAATAATTACTCTCCCTCATGATGTTCAACCCCGTCAGACTCTCGTTCATCTTCAGAACACAAATGAAGATATTTTTGATGAAATCTGAAAGCAAAAATACCGACTTTATTCAACTCTTCATGTTCTTCAGTGTTTCTCTGAGTTGACGTAGTGTAACAGCGCAGCGCTTCTGGGTTGTACGTCAGAACGGAGGCTCACTCATGTGTGTTAACTATTTTAAACATTGTCTTTACTAACTTTCTGGGCCGGCAAGTTTCAGTTACAGAGAAGCCTATGGAGGAGTGAGCCAGCTCTCAGATTTAATCACAAATATCTGCATTTGTGTTCTGAGGATGAACGAGAGTGTGACGGGGTTGAACATCATGAGGGAGAGTAATTACTGAGAGTTTTTGGGTGAACTGACCCTTTAACCCATTGTTTGGGGGTGTAATTGCAGCAAACGTCCAGTGTTGAATGGGTGGAGTTGATTGTCTTTGTCTCTCTTTTACTCTTTTACAACTCCTGTGGTATTTACAGTGGAGCCACTCAATGCAGTCACTCCTTCACTGCGCCACTCTCGCCCTCCTTATCTTCCCTCTCTTTGTTTGAGCGTCGATTTCATCATTTCTCTCTCTCTCTCTCTCTCTCTCTCTCTCTCTCTCTCTCTCTCTCTCTGTCTCTCTCTCTCTCTCTCTCTGTCTCTCTCTCTCTCTCTCTCTCTCCCCCCAGGAGTTTACGGTGTGTGTCCCGCTGGGCCGACAGCTTGTCCCAGTCTGTGTCCACCACCTCGATTGTCCTCCACTAATTGGGAAGAGTCTTCTTTACTGCAACCTGTCCATCGTTCATCCGTCAATCAATACATCCATCAATGAGTAATCCAGCAATCAATCCTCCAGCTCCTCGACTCACTCACGGCACAGACACACTATAATCTTCTGTCTGGCAGTTCATAAGTGTTGCATAGAGAATCTGGCTTGTCCAGTGCTACAAATATGTAATTAGAGTTTTCTCTTTCAAAGCGCAGACATCCTGTCTCTCTCCACCACTCTATAAGAGCCGCTCTTTCACTCTTTCAGATCTTTTTCTGTTGTTGTAAAAGAATGTGCTGGTCACTCTTTTCCATGCAATTATTAATAAGCTGTTTTATTATTATTTGGAATTAGCTCTTATTGTAATATTTTATGTCCATTTTAGTTACATTTTGTGCATTTTTTACAAATATGTTGCCGTTTAGTTTTAATTTAGTTTTATTTCATTTTTACTTTTATTTATTTGGCACGATCAGTTTGGTGTAGTGTGTCGTGGTGATTTGTAAACGACAGTAGGCGTCGGGTCCCAGACAGCAACATAGTGTCGGCCCAGATCCGGCTCACATCTGGTACATGTGGATTCCACACGGTCCAGATGTGGGCCGGATCTGGGCCGACACTATGTTGCTGTCTGGGTATTATTTAAATGAATAATGCAAGGTGATTACCTAAGGTTTGCGCTTGTCGTTTCTTGTCCACTGGAAGAGTTTAGGCCTTAAAATCGCATTATCTGACACTATCATAATAACAGACAGAAATATTGCGTAGTCTGAACCCACGGTTTATTTCAAGTTTTTGTCTAATTTTCAAGTTTTCCAAATAATATTTATGTTTTATTTTATTTCAGCTAAAACAAAAATGTTTTTAACTCTTTCCCTGCCATTGAAGGGATTTTCCGTGTTTTCACTGTTGTACGGTAGGGGGCGCTATAACACATCTTCTGAAAGAGGACTGAATCTCCTGATCAAAACACAGGTGAAGAAGAAGGAGAAACAAGCGATATCATGTGCAAGCAGATGAATATGTAAAATAACACGATCATCGACATTAAACAGCATATCAGTCAAAACTGCCCAATGAAAGTGGACCCAGGACGAGCTTCAGGACTGTGAAGCGTTGAGGTGTTGATGGACTCGATCGACTCCATCTGTGTTTTCTGAATCCCATCCAGACGAAGTCTTGGACAAAAACGTGATTTGCTCAGCTTTTTGTTCAAAATGTAACTTTTTTTTATGAAACTTACCCACATATTAAAGTGTTGATAGAAAAAAAAGATTGCATATTGCATGTTCAGATATTCATACAACTAATTATTTTAGGGGCCAATATTTTTTTTCAAAAACGCTGGCAGGGAAAGAGTTAATATCTTTAGGTTTAGTTTTAGTTGACAATATTAACCCTGATGAAGACCGGAGATTTCAAAGATGCAAAAGCACCATAAAGCAGCTCATGCGCTATATTTAACTTTATATTTATATTTAGCATGTGCTATATTTATATAATTTTGAGGAACAGACCAGCATTTACGTCACATCTGCCCACGAGCTGATTAGAGAAGTAGCGCTGGATCTTTTTGGTTTATCAGCTTCACGAAACCAGTTCTTTCACGAACAGGACTTGATTTGGTTTCGACACACACAGCAACACAGAGTCGGCCCACATCTGGGACACGTGCACTTTAGATCAAATATGGACAAACCCAGCGTTGAGTTCAATTTTTAATTGAAGTGAGTAAAAAAAAGGTTTGTGTTTGTCCATATGTGACCCAAAGTTGGGTTAAAACAACCCAGCATTCTTTAGAGTGTGTAATCCACACGTGACCCGGATCTGGGCCGACACTATGATAACAGGCAGAGATGATCAATAATTAAGAACGTTATGTTTTTGTGAAAGTCACGTTTTATTTTGGGTGCACTAGTAGGAATTAGACATGGATAAAAAAGAACAGTTTGACCTCTGACCTCTCGGTCTGATGGTTTGTGCAGAGGAAATGCCATTAGGAGTAACCAGTGCTAGATATGATCGCAGGACGACACAAACAACAAGCGTGGGAACACGATGCCAAAAGTCTCTCAAGCTCAAAGAAAGTTATGGTAATGGTGGAGACTCATTCCTGGCACACCCTTCCCCAACCAGCTTCACTTTCCTCCGGCCTCCCCCGGCCCGGGCCCTCAGGTGTGCCTCGGGGCCCAATGCATCAAGGGCCTTATCTGATGCCGATCTGAGGACTCGCACACCCCCGTCCCTCACTCACGCGGATCCATTTATTTGGGGTTTGTTTGTAGAGCGGCCCTGGTCACTTCCTACTCTGTGCAAACATAATGACATCTCATTTATTTACAGATGAAATGAATGCGCTCTGATAAATCATCCCCGGTCTTTGTTACTGTTTAAGTGCTGAGTGTGTCCTTGCAATAGGGTTAGGGTTTGGTTTAGGGTTAATAATGCATAATTTAACCAGAGTAACATGTGAGATGCAACGACACTGTAAAATAAAGAGTTTTTACATGAGTATCACTGAACAAATCTGTTGTTCAGTGTCAGTGATCATCACGTCTGAGGCTGTTGTGAACGTCTGATCAGCTTCCAAGCTTAAAACATGATGCTTTCTCTCTTGAACATTATCATTGTTTCTCCTTGATGTCCCCAAAAGTTGGGTTCAACAAATCCAGTGACCTTCTTGCGCATCTTCTTCTTCTCCTTCATAACCACACTGGCACTAACTCACACACACACACACACACACACACACACACACACACACACACACACACACACACACACACGTGTTGTGCGGAGACAGATTGGCCGGGGTGTTTCGGAGCTGATGCTACTCAGATGAGTTTTAATCAGGGAAGGCCTTGTCCTGGACAAATTTGTGGCCCCTCGTCCTAATTCATCTCCCAGACCCCATCCTTGAGTTGTCTCGCGCGCTAATGAAAAGGTTCGGTCCGACTGAAGGTCAGCAAGAGTCTCCCATCACTCTCTCTTCTCTTCTCCTCTCGTTTCTCCTTCCTTTTGCTCAAACTGCATTTCCTTCTTAAACACATACAGTCAAACCAACAATAATTCACACACCTGATATCATTTCTGATATGTTTCTGCTAGTGTGATCAGGACACTATAGTTCAGTTATGTAAGTGAGGAGAGCAAAATAAAGTAAACTGTGACATATTATACCCAGATATTCTTCATACAGGGACTACCAGTGACATTTATACACATTTGGGGCCAGAAATGATTCGGACACTTTGAGCTGATCATGTTTTGCTGAAGTGTTTTGTCTTTAATTGCTAATGCTCTTTTTACACACAGACTGAACAAAATGAAGCATTGCTTGGTGATTTGGTTGAGCTAAACTGGTATTATCTAATTGTGTAGTTAAATTTAACAGCTGACAGATATCTCTGTGGACATCAAGCATAAAGTAACCAAACAATTCATAATCATCCTCCAGGTCTTTCATGCGATAGCTTTATGTAATTTGAGTCTCTATCAAGTTCATAAACGCATTTGCTCCCTAATATTGAATCTCACTGATGCATGAGCATAATCCAGCACACGTGACGCCGCCGTACATGCAAAATCACTCATGAGATTTGCAGGGGCTCGCTGTTAATAATAAATGTTGTTTAATAAAGGTGATTAAAATGATGTTTGTTTTATACTCATGTTCTGAACACTGCAACATTTGAAGGAATTGTTGTAGAGTGAGAGGAACTGAAATGCATGTGTGTATGTATTGTAAACGTTTTGTTTTATTAACAGGTGTTTTACATTATTTCTGAATGTAATAATAAAACTTACACAACCATGCTTTTTTCTTCTTCTTCTAAACGGTGCAATTTTGACCCAGTGCAACTGAATTATGCTAAATTATAAATAAAAGGCAAATTATTTTCCGATAACTAAATTATATCAACGGAACTAATTAGTACAACATGGCCACACTTGAACTTAAACAAAGGAACAGATAATAAACGCTGGCCACAAATTAATAACACATAGGTAGGAATTATTCATTTATAACCACAAAGTTGATTGGTTTTATGTATGGCTCCGTAGATTTGAGAGTTGAGAGATTTCCAGCGAATAATGTGCAAATTTCGGTTTTCGGACCAGATTAATATCGTGATACTTTAGTAGTTTTATGAATCCTAACAGCCTGGTTATTGTTAGCTTTCATTGCACTTAATACTCAGTAAAATGAGTGATTTGACTGTCGGATGAGAACAAATCTGGAGCTGAGCTGAATAACAACACTAATGTATTCTTCTTTCATAATGAATAAACTTTGGCCAGTAATTGAGCTGAACTGAAGTCTCGAAGAAAAGAAGAGAGATTTCCCATGGGAGCAAAGCTTGCCTTGATAAACTTCTTAGGGGAGCAATACAGCATCGTGGAGACTCTTCACACACACACACACACACACACACACACACACACACACACACACACACACACACACACACACACACACACACACACACACACACACACACACACACACACACACACACGCACACACACACTCAATAAGGCTGATGACTGCAGCTCCATCTGTTGCAGGCTAATCAGACTTCAGACCCTCACAGTGACTTTATCAATTAGGGGTAATTAGCGGCTGTGTGTGTGTGTGTGTGTGTGTGTGTGTGTGTGTGTGTGTGTGTGTGTGTGTGTCTGTCTGTGTGTGTGTGTGTGTGCGTCCGTGCGTGTGTGTGTGTGTGTGTGTGTGTGTGTGTGTGTGTCTTTAATTCCTGGATGATTTCCTGAAGAATCTGACAGGATAACACATGGCTGCTGTGAGAAGATTATATTAGAGATGATATTAGTTGTGTCAAACCCTTCCCTCCTCAAATTCTTTACTGCCAGTGTGTGTGTGTGTGTGTGTGTGTGTGTGTGTGTGTGTGTGTGTGTGTGTGTGTGTGTGTGTGTGTGTGTGTGTGTGTGTGTGTGTGTGTGTGCGTGACCTCCTCTTGACGGTTGCGTTACAGATAAAACATTCATCATGTCCTGCATCCGTCTCGATGGCTTCAGCATTTCTGTAAGGAGAGCCAATGAACACACACATCACTGCAGAATGATGAATCCCTGTATGAAACGCAAACACACACACACACACACACACACACACACACACACACACACACACACACACACACACACACACACACACACACACACACACACACACACACACACACACACACACACTGCTGACACAGTTGTTGGACTCGCTTTAGAGTTTGCAGCTTTAATCAGGAGTGAAATACCAAGCAGAAGAACAACACACACACACACACACACACACACACACACACACACACACACACACACACACACACACACACACACACACACACACACACACACACACACACACACACACACACACACACACACACACACAGCAGTTGCTGCTGCCACAGGTGTCAGTGATTCACTGCGAAACACAACAGAAGTTTAAGCGCAGGAGTTTTGAACTGTGGACATTTATCTCTGTCGTCTTCTTCTGGTTCACCTTGAGTCGAGGATTCGGTTTCAGTTTTATAGGCTCTAAAAGTGTTGTGAAGGGCTGCTGACCTCTGACCTGTGAGGTAGGAATAGAGCGTCTGTCAGGGGTCAGGCACCGCAGCTCTATTGTTCCTGTGAGCTTCTGTCGTCATGATCTGCTGAAGGCCCTCATTTATTCATGGTAAAGTTTTTTTTTTTTAAAGGTTTTGGCACTTGCTGTGTGAACACACAAAAGAAATCATGGACATGATTCGAACTCGGTCCTGAAAAAGTAGTCACACCTGAGCTCCTCGCGGTCAGAAATGAGCGCATTGGAAATGAATGGGAGAGTTTCCTCTAGTGGAAGCGTGTGGTACTGCAGTCGAACACACTCTCACTGAAAGATCGTTTACTGAGATATCAGCCTCACATCTGGAGCACAACGAGTTTAGATTTATGGCTTTGATTTTCTCACAGTTTTAGAGTAAAACATATTTTTGAAAATATATATTTCATTAAAAAAATTTAATAATATTTCTGCACATTTTTCATAACAATAAACGTACAATTCTGTAACTTTTTTTACGTTCACAAAAAAAAAAAAAAAAAATTCACATCAGCAATAATCTGCCAAGTGTCGTTTGAAAAGAGATCAAACTTCAGTCTGTCACTCTAAAGCGTTCAAGATTTACCAGTTTAAGTTGGAAATTAAATTTTCAGGTCTGTGCTCAAAAAGTGAATAAATCGATTATAAATACAGTGAAAGTTAAATTTAGTACCATAAAATCCCCTAAAAATATAAAACATTAAATAAAAAACATTATCAAACTAAAATATAGCACATTCATTTCATTGAAATAAAAAATACAAAATTTGGTCATTTTTGACCGACACGTGAAGAGCAGAGAGGCTGAAAATACGTTTGCAGTGATTTACTGTTAGTGAACATCCTGACTCCACCCACATTTAGATGAATATGTAAATATGTGCTTTACGTTCCTCTCAATAACAGAATAAACACACAACAGAAATGTCAGCGGTGAGAAACAGCGGTTCAGAAAGCATCTGATCATAGAGATGATTGAGAGAGAGATTCAGATCTACAGTCACGTTTATTAATACAGCACTTTACACAATAGATGGCTTTAAAGCAGCAGCTTTACTGTATTAAACATGAACAACAGTGTCGATTAGAATCACAGCTTCAGTTTCTGCTATAAAGCGGCTCTCCAGCGTGTTCATGCTTTCACTCGCGTCTGAACAGAAGAAATGAAGATTTACACCTCAGAGAAGGCGGAGCCTCAGAGCCACACCCACCTATTACATCATCACCACAGACCAGAGCCACACCCACCTATTACATCATCACCACAGACCAGAGCCACACCCACCTATTACATCATCACCACGCAGACCAATGGGAGTTCAGAGTTTATCAGCTTAAGGAACTTTTCCAGAGAGTTTGCTTTTGTTTTGAACTCTAGAAATGAACTTTGTTATGACTTTGTTTTGAAACGACGTCACACCAGTTTTGTTCTTTTATTTCGCTTGAAGTATTTCAGAGCCTGAACGGCTTTCTCTTTTATTCTGAGATGATGTGTTTTGTGCATAATCCTTAAAGGGATACTCCACTTTTTTTGGAAATAGGCTAATTTTTAGCCTAGCTTAGCATAGATCATTGAATCGGACAGGACCATTAGCATCTCTCTCAAAAAAATAACCAAAGAGTTTCGATATTTTTCCTATTTAAAACTTGACTCTTCTGTAGTGACATCGTGTACTAAGACCGACGGAAAATGAAAAGTAGCGATTTTCTAGGCTGATATGGCTAGGAACTATACTCTCATTCCTGCGTAATAATCAAGAAACTTTGCTGCCGTACCATGAGTCCAGCAGGCGTAATGATATGACACAGCGCCTGAAAATAGTCCCCAGCTCGGCAACTTCCAACATGACCGGGACTAAGTTTGTCTAACCTATTAGACCTATTTTCAGGCGCTGCGTCATATCATTACGCCTGCTGGACTCATGGTACGGCAGCAAAGTTTCTTGATTATTACGCAGGAATGAGAGTATAGTTCCTAGCCATATCAGCCTAGAAAATCGCTACTTTTCATTTTCCGTCGGTCTTAGTACACGATGTCACTACAGAAGAGTCAAGTTTTAAATAGGAAAAATATCGAAACTCTTTGGTCATTTTTTTGAGAGAGATGCTAATGGTCCTGTCTGATTCAATGATCTATGCTAGGCTATGCTAAAAGTGGTACCGCCAGACCCGGAGATCGGCTGAATGGATTCCAAAACGGTAAAACTCAACTATCCCTCTAACTCTAGAGTATCCCTTTACAATCTGTTT
>NC_138744.1:1351916-1374416 GCF_965113295.1 Leuciscus leuciscus | reverse complement strand
ACAGTAGTGGCCAACAGAGGATATACAGTAGTGTCCAACAGAGAATATACAGTAGTGTCCAACAGAGAATATACAGAAGTGTCAAACAGAGGATATACAGTAGTGTCCAACAGAGAATATACAGTAGTGTCCAACAGAGGATATACAGTAGTGTCCAACAGAGAATATACAGTAGTGTCCAACAGAGAATATACAGTAGTGTCCAACAGAGGATATACAGTAGTGTCCAACAGAGAATATACAGTAGTGGCCAACAGATGATATACAGTAGTGTCCAACAGAGGATATACAGTAGTGTCCAACAGAGAATATACAGTAGTGGCCAACAGAGGATATACAGTAGTGTCCAACAGAGAATATACAGAAGTGTCCAACAGAGGATATACAGTAGTGGCCAACAGAGGATATACAGTAGTGTCCAACAGAGGATATACAGTAGTGTCCAACAGAGGATATACAGTAGTGTCCAACAGAGAATATACAGTAGTGGCCAACAGAGGATATACAGTAGTGGCCAACAGAGGATATACAGTAGTGTCCAACAGAGGATATACAGTAGTGTCCAACAGAGAATATACAGTAGTGGCCAACAGAGGATATACAGTAGTGGCCAACAGAGGATATACAGTAGTGTCCAACAGAGAATATACAGTAGTGGCCAACAGAGGATATACAGTAGTGTCCAACAGAGAATATACAGAAGTGTCCAACAGAGGATATACAGTAGTGGCCAACAGAGGATATACAGTAGTGTCCAACAGAGGATATACAGTAGTGTCCAACAGAGGATATACAGTAGTGTCCAACAGAGAATATACAGTAGTGTCCAACAGAGGATATACAGTAGTGTCCAACAGAGAATATACAGAAGTGTCCAACAGAGGATATACAGTAGTGTCCAACAGAGAATATACAGTAGTGTCCAACAGAGGATATACAGTAGTGTCCAACAGAGAATATACAGTAGTGTCCAACAGAGAATATACAGTAGTGTCCAACAGAGGATATACAGTAGTGTCCAACAGAGGATATACAAGAATAGAAGATCCACAGAAAGAGAAGGAAAGGACCTCGAGTGTGACGAGCACATTAATAATCTAGAGAACCGTTCTCCACTGTAAAGATGCTCTCTGTGTGATGGAAAGATCAGGGATGTTGAAGTTCTTCATGGAAACATTGATGCCAATAAAGAATGTTTTTTTATCCATTTCTGTTCAGTTAGGATCTTGTCTACTTTGGGAATCATGTTCTCGGACAGCACACCTATATCACGCTTGATAAATATATGAACTGGTGAACTCGTGAAATATCTATATTTCTGATCTTTGGCCTTCGAATCTCTGTGTGTGTTCTCTGAAACCATTTGCTCTAACTTGTGTGTTCCTCTTTGTGTTTGTCAATTAGAATCAATTTGTAAATTCAGCTGTCAGTGGCATTCTGCCACACACACACACACACACACACACACACACACACACACACACACACACACACACACACACACACACACACACACACACACACACACACACACACACACACACACACACACACACACACACACACACACACACACACACACACACACAGACTGTCTGTCAGGCTGCTGTTATTCTAAGGCGTCGTGTCTTTGTTCAGTGTGTGAGGCAGTTGTCGTCTGTGTGTGTGTGTGTGTGTGTGTGTGTGTCTCGGTGTTTAGTGCTGTTTCTGACACTTTTCTCTCTGATTTCTCTGGTTCAGTTTGGTTTATTGCCTAGTTAAAATGCTTTGCATTGCTCAAACATTAGGCCTCTGCTGCTGGTCGCTCATTTTTGGCTGAAAATGTTGTTTTGATTTTTTTGTTGTTAAAACTGTTATTTCATGGAAATGGTAAAGTGGTAAAGTATTTGGCACTTGCTGTATGAACACACACATGACCACACACATGACCACACACACACACACACACACACACACACACACACACACACACACACACACACACACACACACACACACACACACACACACACACACACACACACATGTACATGTTTTGGAAAGGTTAAATAGTCCTGGAATATATATTTTTGAATGCAAACGAGTTTCCTCTAGTGGAAGCGTGTGGTACTGCAGCCGAACACACTCTCACTGAAAGCTCGTTTACTGAGATATCAGCCTCACATCTGGAGCACAGCGAGTTTAGATTTAGATTTTCTCACAGTTTTAGAGTAAAACGTGTTTTGGAAAATGTATATTTCATATAAAAAAAATATTTTTTGTGCATTTTTCATAACAATAAATGTTTTTACACTTTTTTTTTTAACTTTAGCTATAATCTGACCAAGTGTCATCTTTAAAAAGAGACCAAACTTCAGTCTGTGATCCAAAGATTATCATCATTTCATTTTCAGGTCTATGCTCAAAAACTCAATAAATGGAGTATAACTACTACATAAATATAATTTAGTGCCATAAAATCACCTAAAAATACAAAATATTAAATAAACACATTATCGAACTAAAACACAGTACAGTCATTTCATACAAATATATATATTTTTTTTTACGATGCATTAAATTGATCAAAAGTGACAGTAAAGACATTTATAATGTTACAAAAGATTCCTTTTCAAATAAACGCTGTTCTTTTGAACTTTCTATTCATCAAAGAATCCTGAAAAATCACAGTTTCCACAAAAATATGAACTCAGCTATGAATAATAATAATAAATAAAAAAATTCTTGAGCCTCAAATCATCATATAAGTGTGATTTGTGAAGGATCATGTGACACTGAAGACTGGAGTAATGATGCTGAACATCAGCTTTGATCACAGGAATAAATTACACTTTACTGTATATTCACATAGAAAACAGATGATTTACACTGGAATAATATTTCACAATATTTCCGTTTTTTTGTGTATTTTTGATCAGCCTTGGTGAGCATAAACATCTAACCATCATATTTTAACCCCAAAAATGAAAGGAAAGTGATATTAATATATTACACACGCAGCGTCTCGTATGATGTAATAAGCAACTCTTCCCTGTTTACACTGTTATCAGGGAACGCAAGAATGTTATCAGAACAGAGCGAGCAATGAAGGGCCATCGGTACATGCACCAGGTCAGCTGGCGGGTCAAAGGTCAAAGGTCACTCTGTTTCAGAGCGTATTTATCCCTGAAACTTTGTGTTTTATGAAAGAGAAGTGTCTGTGACCGCGATCTTGCGTTTCTTTTAGCGAGTCACACCTCTGTAGCCACTGACTCACGGGAGAGAAGATAGGTGTGTGTGTGTGTGTGTGTGTGTGTGTGTGTGTGTGTGTGTGTGTTTTTGTTTTGCAGCGGTCGTGGGTTCAGTATCTGTGTGTGTTATTGTCTCACAGGTCAGACTTCCCTCTGTTCTTTGAGTTGCATTAATGATTACAGGTTTTGCTCCTTTGACTTCCTGTGTAATTAGGTTGCGGCTAAATCGCCACCAACCACGCTCGTGTGTGTGTGTGTGTGTGCAGGAGTGGCGTCACTGTGATGTTCAGGTGAGGTGTGACTCAGGTAAAGATGTGTGTTAAACACAGGGAGTGTGTGTGTGTGCGTGTGTGTGTGTGTTAAACACAGGGCAGATTCAGTGGCCAGTCTCTCCGTCTCCATGTGTTTGTCAAGGGCCGTTCGCCAACAGTGCAATCAACACTTACACTGGTGTTCTCTTTAACCACAGGTCTCTCTCTCCCTCTCTCTCTCTGTCCGCAGTGCTGGGTGTGTGTTTGACGTTCTCCTCATGTGCTGTTATTGAGTTTGTCAGGTTAATTGAGTTTTAAAGGGACAGTGACAGAAACATCCGCGTGTGATCTGGAGTGCCGGCGTAATTACAGGTCTGATGTCGACAAATTATGGGGATCGTAGGCGCTCTCTCTGACACACACACACACACACACACACAGTCACGAATGCATACAAACATGTATTTTTACTTATACTTAATCATGATAGCTCTGGGATTCAAAGTGCTCATAGTTTGCTTTGAGCAAATAGGAACTAACCCTTGAAAAAGAGTTCACTTTACTATACTAGTGTTTACTTTACTATACTAGTGTTTACTTTACTATACTAGTGCTTACTTTACTATTCTAGTGTTTACTTTACAATACTAGTGCTCACTTTACTATACTAGTGTTTACTTTACTATACTAGTGCTCACTTTACTATACTAGTGTTTACTTTACTATACTAGTGTTTACTTTACTATACTAGTGCTTACTTTACTATACTAGTGCTCACTTTACTATACTAGTGCTTACTTTACTATACTAGTGCTTACTTTACTATACTAGTGTTTACTTTACAATACTAGTGCTCACTTTACAATACTAGTGCTCACTTTACTATACTAGTGCTTACTTTACTATACTAGTGCTCACTTTACTATACTAGTGTTTACTTTACAATACTAGTGCTCACTTTACTATACTAGTGTTTACTTTACTATACTAGTGTTTACTTTACTATACTAGTGCTCACTTTACTATACTAGTGTTTACTTTACTATACTAGTGCTCACTTTACTATACTAGTGTTTACTTTACTATACTAGTGTTTACTTTACTATACTAGTGCTTACTTTACTATACTAGTGCTCACTTTACTATACTAGTGCTTACTTTACTATACTAGTGCTTACTTTACTATACTAGTGCTCACTTTACTATACTAGTGCTTACTTTACTATACTAGTGTTTACTTTACAATACTAGTGCTCACTTTACAATACTAGTGCTTACTTTACTCTACTAGTGCTCACTTTACTATACTAGTGCTCACTTTACAATACTAGTGCTCACTTTACTATACTAGTGTTTACTTTACTATACTAGTGTTTACTTTACTATACTAGTGCTCACTTTACTATACTAGTGTTTACTTTACTATACTAGTGCTCACTTTACTATACTAGTGTTTACTTTACAATACTAGTGCTCACTTTACTATACTAGTGTTTACTTTACAATACTAGTGCTCACTTTACTATACTAGTGTTTACTTTACTATACTAGTGCTCACTTTACTATACTAGTGCTTACTTTACTATACTAGTGCTTACTTTACCAATACTAGTGCTCACTTTACTATACTAGTGCTTACTTTACAATACTAGTGCTCACTTTACTATACTAGTGCTTACTTTACAATACTAGTGCTCGCTTTACCAATACTAGTGCTCACTTTACTATACTAGTGCTTACTTAAAATACTAGTGCTCACTTTACTATACTAGTGCTCACTTTACTATACTAGTGCTTATTAAAGAAACCATGGTAACACTTTACAACAAGTTCATTAGTTAACATTAGTTAACTAGCTTAGTTAACATGAACTAAGAATGAACAATACTTCTATAGCATTTATTAATCTTAATATGAATTTCAACATTTACTAATACTTTATTACAATCTTGTTAACATTAGTTAATGCACTGTGAACTAACATGAACACACAATGAACAGCTGGATTTTTATTAACTAACAATAACAAAGATTAATATTGTAACAGATGTATTGCTCATTGTTAGTTCATGTTAGTTAATACATGAACTAATGTTAACTAATCAACCTTATTGTAAAGCGTTACCGAAAACTGAATTGCATGTTGATAGCGATGAAAAGAAACTCGATTAATTTAAAGTTTATATTAAATGCAGTTAGCTGAGTTTGTTGTGCTTTTTGACCCACGTAAGAACATCTTTATATGTAATTTCATAATTATTTCTATTGTCTTTGAAATATGGTTAAAGTTCCTGCTGAATGTACTGATCTGCATAAACTAAAATATAGACCATGTAAAATGTACGCCATGTATTTAAATATATTTGTAACTAATTACGCATTTTAATGATGAAGTTGCAACTTACTACAGTTAAAATGATCTTTACCTTTAGTGTGTTTGTCAACACATCAAAATAAGTGCCGTTCTTTAAAGCACAACAAAATATTAGTAAACCATAATGATACTTAGGGCTTTATTTTAACATTCTGAAACGCAAGTATCAAACACGAAATGCAAGTAACTTTGTGGGCGGGTCTCGGGCGCTGTTGCTATTATACCGGCGGGATAAATGACTCTTGCGCCCGACGCAAATCTAAAATGTGTTGGTCTGAAGTAGCTTCATTACTCATAGGTGTGGTTTGGGCGTAACGTGAAATAAACCAATCAGAGCGACATCTCACATTCCCTTTAAGAGCAGGCGCGCTTGTTCCATGGCGGGTTGCTATTATAACGGCGGATTTGCCAGACGCGCGCCAGGAGCGGTTCACAGCCGAGGAGACCGACGTTCTCGTCAGGGCCGTAAAACACAGAGAAGTGACATTGGGGATGGAGAAACACACAAATTAGCTTCGCTTAAACAGGCGTATGATAATTTGGGTAAATGAGTAAGCTAGATTTATGACTATTTTTTCACATCTTCATGGACACAACAATGATTTCCCTCGTGTGGTAATATTTTCCCTTGTAATAATGTATGTTTTACAAAAATGTGAACTGCTGCGTCTGTGTAGATGAGAGAAGCAAAGTGTGTGTGCGTTGTGCACACGCTACATTATGGCCAAGCATGCGCCCTTAAAATAGCATCTGAATAACGCGCCACTGACTTTAGACGAGGTTTCTCCTGGTCAGTGGCGGAATTGTTTTCTTAACCTGCAAAATAGCACCAGGGAACGTTTGTGCCGGAACACGCCTCCTCTTTGCGCTGAACCGCCCCCGGGAGCGCAAGTTCACTCCCTAGTTTACCGATGTACGTCTGTGGAGGGAAAAGTCCGCTGTGCGTCGGGTGCAAAATAGGAATGATACATGCGTTGTGTACAAAGTCAATTGCGCTGGGTGCAAGATAGGGCAACAGAGGTTAAACTTTTAATCTGACATTAGTTCACTTTAAAAGTGTTCTTGCTCTCTTTAAGTACACCTATGAAACTGCAAGAACAGTTTTTGGAAAATGTAGTTTTAAGCTTTCCAGTACACAGTGTAACCCAGACAGACACACACACTGTCGGCCCAGATCTGATACACATGGATCCCACAAAAACTACATTCAATTTGTATTTATTTATTTGGTATGTGTTTATGAATAATAATAATAAATGATTATCTCTCTTGTGTAACACACACCACTGGACCTCAGTCAGGGTAAACGCTCTACTGAAAATGCAGAACTGGCAGAGCCACAACTGATCACGAGTTATCTGCATCTTTGCACACTACCAGTCACACAAAACATAACACTGAGAAGTCATGCGGTCGAGTTTGCTTTAGTCTGATAGTCTTTATTTATTATAAATTATATTATATTTATTTATTTCAAAGGTCCACTTTAGACATTCTAATAACTTTCACTAATTTGCTGCATGTGAACTAACTCTCATTAGAGTATTAGTAGACTGTCAGTGTTAGGGTTCAGGTTAGGAGAATAAGTTGAAATGTACAGTCAAAGCTAAATGTATTCAGACTCCTTCAATATTTCTCACATTATCACAGTTTATTCGCTATAGTTTAGAAAATGGTAATAAAACATGAGCAGAACTCAGTTGATTTTGTCCGTCTTTCTGTTAGACTGTCTCACACATGAATTATGTTGAATATCTGTCAGCTGTTAAATTTAACTACACATTTAGATAATACCAGTTTAGCTCAACCAATCACCAAGCAATGCTTCATTGTGTTCAGTCTGTGTGTAAAAAGAGCATTAGCAATTAAAGAAAACACACTTCAGCAAAACATGATCAGCTCAAAGTGTCGGAATCATTTCTGGCCCCAAATGTGTATACAGTAAATGTCACTGGTAGTCCCTGTATGAAGAATATTTGGGTATAATATGTCACAGTTTACTTTATTCTGCTCTCCTCACTTACATTAATGAACTATAGTGTCCTGCACACAGGAGAAACATATCAGAAATGATATCAGGTGTGTGAATAATGTTTGGTTTGACTGTAGTTGCAAAGTTACTTATAGTGGAACATCGAAAAAAGTGTGATCATTTCCTGTTAGACAGCAACACAGATCCGGCCCACATCTGGAACACCTGCACTGTAAAAGAAGGAGAAGAAGACAGATGCTGCCTTCCATTTTTAAGTACAATCAACTTGGCTAGATAAGTAATTTCAACTTAAATTACATTAAAAATGAGTTGAATCTTTTATAATTTATATAAAAAAGTTTAAATTTGCTTAGCTTATTTTGATGAGTTAACGCAATGTATAAACATATGTTGTCATAACTTATTAATCATATAATGTTTTACAGTGTGGATTCCCCACGACTCCATGTTGCTGTCTGGGATATCCGTGTACATATACACACGTTTCATAA
Organism: Leuciscus leuciscus; assembly: GCF_965113295.1. Classification (NCBI taxonomy): domain Eukaryota; kingdom Metazoa; phylum Chordata; class Actinopteri; order Cypriniformes; family Leuciscidae; genus Leuciscus; species Leuciscus leuciscus. Next base: position 1,366,077 of record NC_138744.1, on the reverse strand, counting down.
TGTTGAATGACACATGGCATGGCATAACTGAAGGACATTTCTGCAAAAAGCATTTCTCCAGCATTAATGTGAGGAAAGAAAAATCTAATTATCATATGTGAAATTATTTCACTCCCATATTGGAATTTTCGGGACACTCTCTCTCTAGAGAACCGTCCTCTGGTTTGAGACTCGTTCTTCAGGACTGTTCAAATCCCATTTATTGTGGCTTTGAGAAGGAAATATATGTCTACAAGACGTGGAAGTTCAGAGGAAGGACAACGAAAGAAGTGGGCAACCAAAATGTGTGTGTGTGTGTGTGTGTGTGTATCAGTGAACTCTCTTCCTGCCAGTGGCCGCTGGATGCTGATGATTGTGTGTGACCCGTCGGGTCATTAGGAGGTGGATGGAGGGGTAAATCAACATCTCCGTACAGCACTTAGAGTGACCACACACACACACACACACACACACACACACACACACGCGACAGCATCCGCAGCTGATGGATGGCATCTATCTGTCTCTATATGCTGACATGAGAGTTCCTCTGCATGCCCTCTAAATATTTACTACACGAGCTCTAATCAAAGGACAATCACACAAGAGCTCCATTGTAGAGGAGAGAGAGAGAGAGAGAGGGAGAGAGAGAGAGAGAGAGAGAGAGAGAGAGAGAGAGAGAGAGAGGAGAGAGAGAGAGAGATAGAGAGAGAGAGGGAGAGAGAGAGGGAGAGAGAGAGAGAGAGAGAGAGAGAGAGAGAGAGAGAGAGAGAGAGAGAGAGAGAGAGAGAGAGAGAGAGAGAGAGAGAGAGAGAGAGAGAGAGAGAGAGAGAGAGAGAGAGAGAGAGAGAGAGAGAGAGAGAGTCTGGGCGAGCAACGATAGGTCAGTGATATCATACTAATCGCCTTCATGTCACTTAGTTCCTCCTGATTCTCCTCTACAACCCTCAAAACCTTTTGGCAAAGTTTAAACACATATATTAGTGAATAACTTCAATGCTAAATGATTAAATGTAAAATAAGAAAAACTGGTTCTGCAAGGCTCTTTTGGGGAACCAAAAAATGGTTCTTGAATGGTATCGTCTCCAAAAGACCTGCTGTCCATCAAGACATTAATGCTGAGAGTGTGTGTGACGGTGGTTTCCTCCTGAGCGTTCGGCGGGACGAGCTCTAGCTAATGCTATCGGGTGGAGGTTTACCAGAGGAATGTCTGTGTGTTTCTGTGTGTCTCGGTTACAATCACACATTTACAGATTCCATTGTATTTGGTACAATTATTTTGTTTTATATTACAGGGCTGTTGATTGCTGGATTCTGATTGGTTGACGAACATTGTAAAGTGTGTGATTATTCTCCGGTGATCAGCAGCACAGCTGAAGTAGTTCCGGCAGGTTTCGACCGCATTACATGTCCATATCACTTCGCCAAATGATCTCAGTTACTTCAAAGCTCCTACAACAGCGAAAGAACCAAAACACACACAGACACCGAGCAAGCCAAGGAATATAACAAACAACGGGATGAAAGTGACAAACTATTCCCATGATTCCCCCGCGAAATTAGGTTTCATTATCTCTGGAAAGCATGTGCTCTCTTCCACACAAACACACACGTACAGTACACACATACACAGAAAAATAATCTTATCAGTAAAATAGTTTCGCATTTGAAAAGCTACACGGCATTTGTCAGTATAGAGTCACATGGCTGTTTTTGAAGCAGTTAAACATACAGCTTGTGTATTAGCAGAGACACACACACACACACACACACACACACACACACACACACACACACACACACTCAAATAACTCACACACGCTGAATCAGTCCATCAGTCTCTAATAACTGCATTAATCTGCATATCAACGGCTCAAGCTTTCATTACGAGCTCTTAGGGGACGTTTACACGACACCACTTTCAACTGAAAACGTAAAACTTTTTATGCGTTTTGGCCGTTCGTTTACTTGACAACGGCGTTTTGGGCGCCTGAGAACACACACTTTGGAAAACGGAGTCGGTGTAAACAACAAAAACGTGAATCTCTGAAGACAATGATGTCATGCACATGTGTATTACGTGTTCAGTCTGTAGTGTTTCGTCGCCATCTACTGGCCTGGCAGCAGAATACAGCGTTTTTAATCGTTTTCGTGGATCCGTGTGAACGGGGGTCGTTCTGACAATGGTGTCGTCTGTCCGCGGAAAACTCAGAGGAAAAACTTCTGTGTTTTAAGCATATCGCTGTTGTGTAAACATCGCGCACCTCGCGCACACACACACACACACACACACACACACACACACACACACACACACACACACACACACACACACACACACACACACACACACACACACACACACACACACACCTGTCATACCCATTGCTCATTCCTTCTCTCTCATACACACACACAGTTCTGATGTAAAACACTCATCATGTGTCATCTTATGGTGATTAATGTAATCTACACCGGAGAGTCACACTAAACATGTGACATGTATCATTACACAGTCTGCGTGATGAACACACATCTGGCACGCAACACACACACACCGCCACGACTGCACCACGTCTCTCATTCAAACACAAGCTTTATTATATTATATAACATTATAGTACATATGTGTGTGTGTGTGTGTGTGTGTGTGTGTGTGTGTGTGACATAGTTGCTCAAACAAAATGGTCCATTGAGACGGAATACGCAAAAAACCATATCGCTGCTTTAAAACCTTTATTGATATGAATCCATATAAGCCATACGGTGTGTTGATTCATATCTGATGGCACATATCTGACAAAAGTGATGAAGTTTCCAGATTGAAACCATCGAAATACGTTAAGATCCAAAATATTTGAAATATGAAGAACGAAGCACTGAACTGGGTCAAGGTATTAATCTGGCAAAAACACACAAACTACAGCAACAGGTTCTATTTTACTATGAGAAAAATCTGACAGGAAAAAGTCAACACTGACTACAACACAATCAGTTATTAATATTCTGTCGGGTCTCTCTTGCTTGTGTTTGGGCAGAAATGATGTGGCACAATTTGTCAAGTTTCATTGCGTTATTATCAGAAATACAACAGTCGACTCCAAGCTCAACTATGTAATATGACTACAGAATCTTGAACTGATTTGTAATAATATTTGAATAGAGTGTGAAGATGGCAATATTCCTGTGCCGGGCGTGACCTCTGACCTCTACTGTACACACTGTACACCAGCACACTCAGCTCCACACAGCCACAACACTTCTATTTTCATCTTATATATTTTAGTTATTTTAATGAATGCCATTTTTCTTAATTGTTATTAATAACAGCTTCCCTATAAATAATAGCCTTTGATTTGTTTTGTGAATCCACTGCAAACACACACACACACACACACACACATACACACACACACACACACACACACACACACACACACACACACACACACACACACACACACACACACACACACACACACACACACACACACACACACACACACACACACACACACACACACACACACACACACACACACACACACACTCGACACAGCGGAGACCAGAGATCCCTGGCAGAGACCCAAACTAAACATTTCCTAACATTCACACACTCATTCACAGGCAGCGTGTGTGTGTGTGTGTGTGTGTGTATGTGTGTGTGTGTGTGTGTGTGTGTGTGTATGTATGAGTGTGTGTGTGTGTGTGTGTGTGTGTGTGTGTGTGTGTGTGTGTGTGTGTGTGTGTGTGTGTCTGTGTGTGTCTGTGTGTGTGTGTGTGTGTGTGTGTGTGTGTGTGTGTGTGTGTGTGTGTGTGTGTGTGTGTACTCTGACTCCTGAGATAAAGGCTTGTTGTGATCAGATCTTATTAAATGGTTTGATGTTTTCTTAGCGCCGTTCGAGTGTTGATGAAGTCACTGAGAGTAAAGAGAAGACATGTGTGATTACTGACTTTGTTCATCCTACACACTTTTCTCTGTTGCTTTGATGGGGAGATGTTTGAGAGTGTGTGTATGAGTGTGTGTGTATGAGTGTGTGTGTGTGTGTGTGTGTGTGTGTGTGTGTGTGTGTGTGTGTAGGGGGTGTACAGGAACACTAAGTCTGCTTCGTGTAAAGATCTGAGACGCGTAGAGGAGGGGAAGTGTGTGTGTGCCGGCGGGGCAAACTCATTCAACATGGACTCTATTATCAACTCAACAGAACTGCAGCGAGTGTGTGTGTGTGTGTGTGTGTGTGTGTGTGTGTGTGTGTGTGTGTGTGTGTGTATAACAGTTAATACAGTCAAACCCAATGGTCAGGCCTGATTTAAATAGTCTGTCATCATAACAATACATTGAAATTGTATTATAATGTAGAGACAGAAAACAGTGTGAGGCATTAAAAAAAGCCTTTCCTTACAGTTGTGTAAATTCAGTTTTGATTTCCAGAGGTGGAGTTGTGTGTATAGTTGTGTGTATAGTTGTGTGTATAGTTGTGTGTATAGTTGTGTGTATAGTCTTATATATTATATCTTAAAGCTTTGCTCTGCCCTAATTTTCTTCTCGCTGAACTGTTTGCTTTCTTAATGACTTCAGCTAATCCTAATGAGGCTCAATCGGGTGGAGCTGTGTGTGTGTGTGAGTGTGAGTGTGTGTGTGTGTGTGTGGACTGTCTTCAGGTATTTCTCCTAATACACTTTAATTTCCTCTTCTCTCCATCTCTTCTCCTCTTCCTCCTCCTCTTCTCTTCCTCTCTCCTCATCTCCTCTTCCTCCTCCTCCTCTTCCTCTCTCTCCTCATCTCCTCTCCCTCTTCCTCTCTCTCCTCATCTCCTCTCCTCCTCTCCCTCTTCCTCCTCCTCTTCCTCTCTCTCCTCATCTCCTCTCCTCCTCTTCTCCTCTCCCTCTTCCTCCTCCTCTTCTTCTCCTCTTCCTCCTCTTCTTCCTCTCTCTCCTCATCTCCTCTTCCTCCTCCTCCTCTCTCTCCTCATCTCCTCTTCCTCCTCCTCTCCTCTTCCTCCTCCTCTTCCTCCTCTCCTCTCCTCCTCTGTGGTGAGGGCATGTTATGAGTCCTCAGTAAAGCTAACAGAGCTGTTGCTGATCCTCTATTGTTCAGCTGGTTTCTTTCAGGCCACATTAAACCCTTTACATAGACAGTAAAAGGTCCATTTGAATGTGTCTTCAGAGCTGCGAGTCCTCCCTGCCCCCTGGCCTCGACTCGACCGGAGAAAGAGAAGGTGTGTGTGTGTGTGTGTGTGTGTGTGTGTGTGTGATCAAGCCCTGGAGGCTTCAGACCTTTTATGGGCTTCAAGGCTCTTAAAGAAGTGGATATTATTGGGGACGACGAACCCTCTTCTCTCACAGGTCCCGTTTCAGCTCTGCTGTTTAGAGGAGAATTAAGGCTACGATGCATTAATCCCGATACATTTTAAATCGTTTTAGTTTGAAAGCGCTCTCGTCCACACTAGTGTTTCCTGACGTCTCAGTGTGGATGAGAAACTTCTGGAAAACGCCTGCAAACGTTAAACTCCCCTTTACTGCGCATGCGCAAACCCTCACGCAGACGGAGAAATAAATAATAAAGTTATCACACAATTCTTCTGACGGGATCATTTTATATGAGCAATATCTCCTCATTGGTCCAGGTCGACTCACTCACTATGTTTGGTTTAAAACGCTAAAACTCTCATGTTTCACCGCAGCAAATGAAGAGTGTGTTTTCTGTCATGTGTGCAGGACTGTGATGTGAAGAGTGTGTGAAGGAACTTATTTTAGCAACAGTGTGAAAGTGAACAGCACATTACAGGCCCAATACCAGTATAAACATGAACATCTATTAGTACAATATGTGTCACATGACTGAACTTAAGTCATTGTTAACAGCTCAGTTACACTACAGCACGGAAACAGCGTTTCAAATTTATCCACTTTGGAGAATGTTTTCAAAAAGCTTAATTTTCATTAATAAGAACGGCGTGTCAGTGCCGACGGAAGGACAAACCGGAGAGAAAAAGATGTGTTTTCAAACGAAAAAGCATTAGTGTGTAAGGCCTCGGTGTTTGCCATGCTCTGTGTTTCCCTCTCAGGCTTTATAGAGCCGCTCTCATACAGAAGAAGGAACACACATTAGTCATATAATCACCCATGATTAATTAAGCCATGAATATCATATGATATAAATGCTATGAACGCATGAGTGTGTTGGTGCCGGTCCTGAGTGGGTCTGTGTGTAAACAGCTGTGGGCCGGGTCGGGGGGGTTCTGGGCTCATGTAATCTTCTGGCTAGTCTTCTGCCAGGAAAGAGTGGGCTGTGTGTGATGTGGTCAACTCTCCGTTTTCACCAAACCAACTCTCAAAATCACATCTGGAGCACACTGCCGTTCAGCAGTCCGGGGTCGGTGCCACTCATAATGCTTCTGAAAGAGTTTCTTCTGCTCACCAAAGCTGCAAAAAAACTGAATATTGTGAAATGTTTTCTATTTTAAAATATAAATTTATTCCTGTGATCAAAGCTGATGTTCAGCATCATTACTCCAGTCTTCAGTGTCACATGATCCTTCACACATCACTCTAATATGAGGATTTGATGATCGAGAAACATTCATGATTATTATCAGTGTTGAAAACAGTTCATATTTTTGTGGAAACCGTTATACATTTTATTTTTCAGGATTCTTTGATGAATAGAAAGTTCAAAAAAACAGCATTTATTTGAAATAGAATCTTTTATAAATGTCTTTACTGTAACTTTTGATCAGTTTAGCTCATCCTTGATGAATAAAAGTTCTGATTTATTTTATTTCTTTCCCCAGAATTTTTTTTATTTTTTATTCTTACTGATCACACTTTTGAACGGTAGTGTTTAATGTTATAAAAGCTTTATATTTCAGATAAATGCTGTTCTTTTGAAATTTATTCATCAAAGAATCCTGAAATAAAAATATAAATAACTGTTTTCAACATTGATAATAATCATAAATGTTTCTTGAGCATCAAATCCTCATATTAGAGTGATTTGTGAAGGATCATGTGACACTGAAGACTGGAGTAATGATGCTGAACATTCACAGGAATAAATTACACTTTACTGGATATTCACAGAGAAAACAGCTGATTTACATTAGAATAATATTTCACTATATTACCGTTTTTTTGTATTTTTAATCAAATAAATGCAGCCTTGGTGAGCAGAAGAGACTTCTTTTAAAAACATTATAAATCATATCGATCCAGAACTTTTGACTGGTCGTGTGTATTGAGACGATTCTATGTTCTATGTGTACAGATGTGTTGGTGTGAGTTAGCATGAGCGCTCTCAGGAGTGAATAACGCACCGGAGAGGCTCAGCACTGTGGGAACTGTGCGGATCGTGTGTAAAAGAGGAACAGGGACGTCAGAGATCTCCCAGTAAACGGCATTCGTCACTGAGTCTCCGTCACAGGACGTCCTTCCTCCTCAGGACGAGAGCGAGACGCTGAAACATGTTCACTTTCCTCACACACACACACACACACACCTCTGGGGCTGTGTGTCCACGCAGCGTCTCGGTCAGCAGAGACATGGGGATAGTACTGGACAAAACTATTCCTTTTAGATTCATGTGTCTAGAATTTAAAGAAAAAAGAAAGAAAAGGAGCACAGATTTATCTTTATCACAGGATTATTTAGGATTATAAGAGCATGTGTCTTTTTTTAGAGTAAAAAGGCCAATGAAAACATTATGAAAGTTTTTTTGTTAATTATTTTATTTTGCTTGAATAACGTGTGTGTGTGTGTGTGTGTGGGGGGGGGATTTTCAATTGTGAAAATGTCATGAAAATAAATAGTTGTTTTTTTTATAGTAAAAATGCATTTAAAAAAAAGTGTTCTGTTATAGGGTATAGGTTAGGGTTAGATTATAATATTTATAACTGTCTTCATATAAAAGCAATAGGTGTGTGTGTGAGTGTGTGTGTGTGTGTGTGTGTGTAGCAGCACAGTGATTGTTAGATCGTGTCCTCTGGGGGCGGAGTCAGTGACACTGGAGTGGGAGGAGTCAGTTACACTGGAGTGGGAGGAGTCAGTGGGCGGGGCCAACATGCCTTCAACAAGTCAGACAAACATGCTCAGTTAGTCAGTCAATCTCAGGCACTCGCAGGAGAAGTCATTACCATCTGGACTAGCAGTGGGACGAGACGGAGAACTGAGCTGCACCTGTCCCACACACTCACTCACACACACACACACACACTCAGGGGAGAGATCACACACAGCCTCTATGTGTGGCTGGGACCAGAGCGTCCTGGTAAGTGACATTTCTCTGAGCTTATTTCTGTGGGAAGCCAAGAATGCGTTTTACATTACAATCAACTGTTTCTGTTATTACATTAATTAAATGTTTAGAGCTTATTTAGTTGAGTAGAGGTTGTTAATTATATGTGGTGTGATTGTTTGTTGTAAGGCTTGTGAACTGTTTTATTGGGGCTTTCTAGTTAATTCTTTTTTTTTAGTTTTAGTTCTCGGCTATGAGAGTGTAGTCATTTCTATTTATTTTAATTCATTTAAAACAATTCTTATCTTCTGTATTTATTTGGCTGGATGCATCTATACATATATAATTATATAACAAATTTATATATATATATATATATATTTAATTTATTTAAATTAAATGTTTTTTAATGATTTCACCTAAAAGTAGTGTTTTAGATATAGCTTTATATGTTGTCTGTATATTTAGTACGCTTACATCTGATTTCCATGTTTGTTAATGTTGAGTTTTTCAGTTTCACTATGAGTTTTGGTCCTACAGCTGTCCTACGCAAGACTTTCTAACAAAAGAAAAAACTATTTCTGCTCTTCTCTTGTATAATTTTTTTTTTTTTACAAAATTCTAGTATAATAGAAAATGCTCAATTACAACATAAAATATCCACAAATCAACTTTTTTACTTTAGAAGTTGCTGTCTGTTCTGAAACATGAAATTTGACTAATTCAGTGAACTTTATAACGTAATACAAATGATAAAACTGTGAACATTTGTAGTTTATAGGAACGAAAAAAGTTCCCATGAATGCACTTTTAATTCTTCAAGAGGTTTTGATTGAGAATTTCACCTATTTTGTGTCGAGTGTTGAAGTATCGGATCGGATCACTTTTGCGTCCCAGTGGAAAAACGCTTCTCCTCTTTTGTTTCTGTTTCTCTCACACACACACATTCTCCGGGATGGATTGATGGTTCCTCTGATTCCACATTTAGCCACATTCAGGAGCAGACGGGACTTCCTTCCTCTGTTTTCCTCCATTTGTGACTATTTTTTCACTCCGGGAAGAAAACAGGGAGAGGGGAAGAGGAACGAGGGATAGTTGATGGACAGAAATGAAGAGTAGGACACTAGAGGAGAGATTGTGATCAGTTCAGCTCAGGATGTCTTTTATTTACTTTAAGGAGCACTTTAGCTTCTCTGTGTTGAAAGACGATTCACCAACACTTTATGTATGATGCTTTATAAAAGCTTTCATATTGCATTATCTTTTTTCATAAATAGTTGTAAGCAAAGTTAAAATGCAGTGTAATATTTGCAGATTTCTTGTTACATCTGAAATGTGTTGTTTTTCGTGTGTTTTCATAGATTTCACTTTCTAAAGGCGTAACATAAGTATTGTAATATATTATAACTGTGGTTACAATTATTAATGAGACCAGACAATGCATTATAAGGTGCATAATTAAATGCATTATATATATATATAAAGACTCTCTGGTGCTTCTTGTGGAAACATTTCTGAATTTATTTATTTTTTCAATGAAATTAATGTACTATATTTTAGTTTGATAATTTTTATTTTATTTAATATTTAGTATTTTTAGGGGATTTTATGGTACTAAATTATATTTACGCTGTATTTATAATCCATTTATTCACTTTTTGAGCACAGACCTGAAAATGTAATGTCCAACTTAAACTGGTAAATCTTGAACGCTTTCGAGCGACAGACTGAAGTTTGATCTCTTTTTAAAGACGACACTTGGCAGATTATTGCTGAAGTGAAAGAAGTTTTAAAAAGTAAACTTAGAAAAGTCACAGAATGTAATGTTTAAATGACCGAACAGCACTAGAGGATAAAGTAAAGTGTTACCAGAAACAACCGAGATCTAATTTAGGCAAAAGCAAAGTTTCGAATAAATCTCTTGCTATTAAAGAATATTTGTGTATCATAAATGTTTCATAGAAAAAGAGCATTGATGTAGTTCAACCTTTGCCCTTTACCTAGATAATGTTTAGCTCTCACACAGACTACAGCTCCTCTTCTTGTCCTCAGGCTGCTTCTCATCACAGCTCGGCAATGTTGACTACTGAGGGAGCGCCCTACACCGCAGACAATGAGGAGCTCAAGATGGATGTGGAGGATGCAGACATGACAAAATGGACGGAGGACGAGTTTGAGGAGAAGTGCACGTACGTGGTGAAGGACCACACCTGGGAGGGTCCGGTGGAGAACACACGGGCCGAGGCGTCCTTGCCCAGAAACCTGGCCTTCAAACACCCGGCACACACCAAAGAGGTACGACAACGCCATCACACACTCACGCTTTCTGCAATCTGCTAACAACACAAGCAAACGGAGAGAGTGTCCACATTATCAAACCGCAAGAACTTTGAATGGTTGTGATTTTTTTGTTTAAACGGCATCTCCATAAAGCCACACCTACTGATCACACAACTGGTATTAATCTTCTTTATCTGCACTGTCAGCCCTTGTTTTGTTGAAAAAAACCCTCCCTGTCTACGTCTGTGTGTGTGCTTAATAATTTCTAACTCGCATTGTCACTCGGCTAACACAAACATCCATACATCAGCGCACCGCATGACAAGCTCCTCGAGCAGCAGAGTGCAAAAGTTGAGCGGCGCGATCGTTTGCCATCTATCACACCGGGTTTATCTGCAGGTCTGTGTCCACCACAGTCCACACACACACTACTTTCCACCTTTCCTGCGCTAATGACGGCTGACGCTGTGAATGGGATTAGGCTTCTCTTCTTTTCAAAGTGTTTGTAGATCAATAGGAACAGGGTTATGGATTTTTTCATCAATTGCTCTGTCCGTGTTATCTCTTCCTGTTGAGCACGTACTTATGAGCTGATAAAGGGTTAGCGCTCTTTCTTCAAGAAACACCTGAGGATCAAACAGGAAGAGAGTGAGTGAAGTCATGTGGGAGATTAGCATGAGGAGAGACGCCGTTTAATGAGTGCTTGTAGTCGCTCTTTACAGGAGTGCAGAGATCCAAACAAAAGTATTTAAAGAATCAAACTCGTACACTGTGGAAACATTATCCTGATTTTAACAGTAAAAGACAGTAAAAATGCTACGGTGAAAAACTGTTAATTGGTTAACGGAGAGTTTCTGTACTATATACGGTGAATAACTTTTTTTTGGACGTGAAAAATAACAATTGTGTAATTTACAGTGAAAGAACGTATATTGACATTCACAGTTGATGTATTTTTGGTGAAATAACTGTTTCTTCATAGTTTTTTCTAGTCAGTTATGTACATTAGGGTTTTATGTTACATTTAATGTTGTTAAATTAATGTTTATTGCATTTTTAAATTTAATTTAATGTGTGTACCATGATGGTGTTTAGTGTGTGTGTGTGTGAATGACACTGTGCAGCTTCTAGATATTAGTATTAGCTTTCTCAGCTTGTGATGAGCTTTGGTTCATCATGTGACTCTCATCACCGCTGTGATTGGTCATTGTCAGTGAATTACAATGGTACAAAACAGATATTAGTACTTCAATAGATCGGTAAATTAGCATATCAGATAATAAAATATGGTAATTTACAGTAAATTTAAGTTAAGTCTGTAAAACCTAAATTGTTGCTACCGTTTTTTTTACGGTACATTTCTGGCAATCATTTTATTACCGTAAATTTAACGGAATTTTTTTTTTTTTACAGAAAATACATATTTTACATAATAGGCTTTATTAATATAATGCACCTGTGTGATTCGGTGTTGTGTAGAGAGGTTAAGCTCTGGCGCTCTCGTCAGAAGAGTCCGTGCGGTTAATCAGAGGTGAAGCGGGACAAACGAGTCGTCTCTCTCAGCCTTAGGACACAACCTTGATGACCTTTCACTTCCCGTGGCTGTCGGGAGAGGTGACGGTTGAAGAGACGCATGGCTCGGTGTCTTTCAAGTGCGCACATCTGGCTGACTGTCAATTAATTACCCCTCTTTCTCTCTCTCTCTCACACACACACACACACACATACACACACACTAACATAATGATGCTAGCAATAAATCAGAAAATGATTTTGGTCATCAACATCTTTCTCAACTACCTGTTTACCTGATATTTTTTGACCAGGTCATTGGTGTAGTAAGCAGAGATAAATAACTCAACCCCTGGGTTGTTACGTCTGACCCATGATCTGGGCAACACAAGAAAACTACCCAAAAATACTGAAAAAATAACCTAAAAAATTACCCAAAAGGCTCAACCCAGGATTTGGGTAGAAAAAAACACCCAAGATTTTTTTTTTTTTTTTTTTAGAGTGTAAGGTCTTCTACCTCTTTCTTAACCACCTGTTTTTAACCACTGTTTATTTTATTTTTTGACCAGGTCATTGGTGTAGTGAGCAGAGAATACATCCCCAAAGGCACACGCTTCGGCCCCCTTGTGGGAGAAAGTTACACTGCAGAAAACGTCCCCAAAGATGCCAACAGGAAGTACTTCTGGCGGGTGAGTTGTTTTGTTTCAGAAGCTTTCAATAAAAGTAGGAGCGGACAAGTTAAAAAAAAAAACGTGTCACTTCCTGTTCCACTGACTGACTTCCTGCGTGACATCATGGGCTGGATGGTTACAGAAGCAGTGAGTTTGTATTGTCAGAGCGATCAGAAACTGCTGAGTAAAGATCTGCTGTTTTGAGAACTGCACTGGCTGAGAGTGCAGCGATTCGTTCATCTTTATTTGACTGTGCAAGTGTGTGGGACCGGAAGTGCTGAATGACTCCTCAGTTCTGCTGCTGTAAATATACACGTCTTTCTTGAGAATACGTGAGCTCGACGGATCATCCGTGTCATCGTAGCGTTCGATCAGTGAAACAAGTCAGCATTACAGCTGTTGTGCCACTACCATTCCCCTCACTCCTCTGTGCCAAGCAGCCGTCGTCACCGAGACACTTCAGCTCGCATTTATATAGCACATCTAGTTCATTAATTTACCAAGCCCAGCAAATGAAGACATGACTACACACTCTTAGACATACACCCTCACACAACTGTATAGTGAGATCAGTATAGAAGAGTTATAGATCAGTATAGAAAAAAACTAAATAAAAATAAGTTATTACTTCAATGAACAGATTACCCTTAACTAAGTTAAAAAGATAAGTTTTCAACTGAGACTGAAAATCTCTATTGCTTGAGCTTGCTGGATATGAAGGGGAAGACTGTTCCACAACTTGGGAGCCACAACTGAAAAAGCTCTCTCAACCTTTGACTTTTTCTTAGAATAAGGGACAAAATTGGTTCGTTGATCTTAATTTCCTACCGGATATGTGGCGCTGGACCACAAAACCAGTCACATGGGTCCATTTTTTGAAATTGAAGTTTATACATAATCTGAAACCAGAATAAATAAGCTTTCCATTGATGTATGGTTTGTTAGGATAGGACGATATTTGGTCGAGATACAACTATTAGAAAATCTAGAATCTGAGGATGCAAAAAAATCGAAACATTGAGAAAATCCCCTTTAAAGTTGTTCATTTATGTTGGCGATTGTGCAGCATTCACTCACACAAATACATGTTTTATATATTTACGGTAGGAAATTTACAAAATATCTTCATGGAACATGATCTTTACTTAACATCCTAATGTTTTTGGCCATAAAAGAAAAATCGATAATTTTGACCCATACAATGTGTTGTTGGCTATTGCCACAGATATACCCGTGTGACTCGAGACTGGTTTTGTGATCCAGGGTCACACATATATATAACCCTAAAAGGTCATTTGGGGACATGTTATGCATTCTTTCCTGAGTTCCTGTCAGAAAGTGCAAAGTCACCCCGCTCTAGTCTTATTTTCTGTCACTTCTATTTTGCTGCCAAATCTAAGATCCCCAAGCGGAACAACTCTGGTCTTTACCTACTAGTGACAGCATTGATATCATTCTTTCCTCAGTTACTGTCAGTCTTTCACCATAT
>NC_138744.1:1318388-1351716 GCF_965113295.1 Leuciscus leuciscus | reverse complement strand
AATTTATCCACTTTGGAGAATGTTTTCAAAAAGCTTAATTTTCATTAATAAGAACGGCGTGTCAGTGTCGACGGAAGGACAAACCGGAGAGAAAAAGATGTGTTTTCAAACGAAAAAGCATTAGTGTGTAAGGCCTCGGTGTTTGCCATGCTCTGTGTTTCCCTCTCAGGCTTTATAGAGCCGCTCTCATACAGAAGAAGGAACACACATTAGTCATATAATCACCCATGATTAATTAAGCCATGAATATCATATGATATAAATGCTATGAACGCATGAGTGTGTTGGTGCCGGTCCTGAGTGGGTCTGTGTGTAAACAGCTGTGGGCCGGGTCGGGGGGGTTCTGGGCTCATGTAATCTTCTGGCTAGTCTTCTGCCAGGAAAGAGTGGGCTGTGTGTGATGTGGTCAACTCTCCGTTTTCACCAAACCAACTCTCAAAATCACATCTGGAGCACACTGCCGTTCAGCAGTCCGGGGTCGGTGCCACTCATAATGCTTCTGAAAGAGCTCTTCTGCTCACCAAAGGTGCACTTGTGAAATGAAACTGAATAAAACTGAATATTGTGAAATGTTTTCTATTTTAAAATATAAATTTATTCCTGTGATCAAAGCTGATGTTCAGCATCATTACTCCAGTCTTCAGTGTCACATGATCCTTCACAAATCAGTATAATATGATGATTTGATGCTCAAGAAACATTCATTATTATTATCAGTGTTGAAAACAGTTCATATTTTTGTGGAAACCGTTATACATTTTATTTTTCAGGATTCTTTGATGAATAGAAAGTTCAAAAGAACTTTACTGTAACTTTACTGTAACTTTACTGTAACTTTTGATCAGTTTAGCTCATCCTTGATGAATAAAAGTTCTGATTTATTTTATTTCTTTCCCCAGAATTTTTTTTATTTTTTATTCTTACTGATCACACTTTTGAACGGTAGTGTTTAATGTTATAAAAGCTTTATATTTCAGATAAATGCTGTTCTTTTGAAATTTATTCATCAAAGAATCCTGAAATAAAAATATAAATAACTGTTTTCAACATTGATAATAATCATAAATGTTTCTTGAGCATCAAATCCTCATATTAGAGTGATTTGTGAAGGATCATGTGACACTGAAGACTGGAGTAATGATGCTGAACATTCACAGGAATAAATTACACTTTACTGGATATTCACATAGAAAACAGCTGATTTACATTAGAATAATATTTCACTATATTACCGTTTTTTTGTATTTTTAATCAAATAAATGCAGCCTTGGTGAGCAGAAGAGACTTCTTTTAAAAACATTATAAATCATATCGATCCAGAACTTTTGACTGGTCGTGTGTATTGAGACGATTCTATGTTCTATGTGTACAGATGTGTTGGTGTGAGTTAGCATGAGCGCTCTCAGGAGTGAATAACGCACCGGAGAGGCTCAGCACTGTGGGAACTGTGCGGATCGTGTGTAAAAGAGGAACAGGGACGTCAGAGATCTCCCAGTAAACGGCATTCGTCACTGAGTCTCCGTCACAGGACGTCCTTCCTCCTCAGGACGAGAGCGAGACGCTGAAACATGTTCACTTTCCTCACACACACACACACACACACACACACACACACACACACACACACACACACACACACACACACACCTCTGGGGCTGTGTGTCCACGCAGCGTCTCGGTCAGCAGAGACATGGGGATAGTACTGGACAAAACTATTCCTTTTAGATTCATGTGTCTAGAATTTAAAGAAAAAAGAAAGAAAAGGAGCACAGATTTATCTTTATCACAGGATTATTTAGGATTATAAGAGCATGTGTCTTTTTTTAGAGTAAAAAGGCCAATGAAAACATTATGAAAGTTTTTTTGTTAATTATTTTATTTTGCTTGAATAACGTGTGTGTGTGTGGGGGGGGGGGGGGGGGATTTTCAATTGTGAAAATGTCATGAAAATAAATAGTTGTTTTTTTTATGGTAAAAATGCATTTTAAAAAAAGTGTTCTGTTATAGGGTATAGGTTAGGGTTAGATTATAATATTTATAACTGTCTTCATATAAAAGCAATAGGTGTGTGTGTGAGTGTGTGTGAGTGTGTGTGTGTGTGTGTGTGTGTAGCAGCACAGTGATTGTTAGATCATGTCCTCTGGGGGCGGAGTCAGTGACACTGGAGTGGGAGGAGTCAGTTACACTGGAGTGGGAGGAGTCAGTGGGCGGGGCCAACATGCCTTCAACAAGTCAGACAAACATGCTCAGTTAGTCAGTCAATCTCAGGCACTCGCAGGAGAAGTCATTACCATCTGGACTAGCAGTGGGACGAGACGGAGAACTGAGCTGCACCTGTCCCACACACTCACTCACACACACACACACACACTCAGGGGAGAGATCACACACAGCCTCTATGTGTGGCTGGGACCAGAGCGTCCTGGTAAGTGACATTTCTCTGAGCTTATTTCTGTGGGAAGCCAAGAATGCGTTTTACATTACAATCAACTGTTTCTGTTAATACATTAATTAAATGTTTAGAGCTTATTTAGTTGAGTAGAGGTTGTTAATTATATGTGGTGTGATTGTTTGTTGTGAGGCTTGTGAACTGTTTTATTGGGGCTTTCTAGTTAATTCTTTTTTTTTTGTTTTAGTTCTCGGCTATGAGAGTGTAGTCATTTCTATTTATTTTAATTCATTTAAAACAATTCTTATCTTCTGTATTTATTTGGCTGGATGCATCTATACATATATAATTATATAACAAATTTATATATATATATATATATTTAATTTATTTAAATTAAATGTTTTTTAATGATTTCACCTAAAAGTAGTGTTTTAGATATAGCTTTATATGTTGTCTGTATATTTAGTACGCTTACATCTGATTTCCATGTTTGTTAATGTTGAGTTTTTCAGTTTCACTATGAGTTTTGGTCCTACAGCTGTCCTACGCAAGACTTTCTAACAAAAGAAAAAACTATTTCTGCTCTTCTCTTGTATAATTATTATATTTTTTTTACAAAATTCTAGTATAATAGAAAATGCTCAATTACAACATAAAATATCCACAAATCAACTTTTTTACTTTAGAAGTTGCTGTCTGTTCTGAAACATGAAATTTGACTAATTCAGTGAACTTTATAACGTAATACAAATTATAAAACTGTGAACATTTGTAGTTTATAGGAACGAAAAAAGTTCCCATGAATGCACTTTTAATTCTTCAAGAGGTTTTGATTGAGAATTTCACCTATTTTGTGTCGAGTGTTGGTTGAAGTATCGGATCGGATCACTTTTGCGTCCCAGTGGAAAAACGCTTCTCCTCTTTTGTTTCTGTTTCTCTCACACACACACATTCTCCGGGATGGATTGATGGTTCCTCTGATTCCACATTTAGCCACATTCAGGAGCAGACGGGACTTCCTTCCTCTGTTTTCCTCCATTTGTGACTATTTTTTCACTCCGGGAAGAAAACAGGGAGAGGGGAAGAGGAACGAGGGATAGTTGATGGACAGAAATGAAGAGTAGGACACTAGAGGAGAGATTGTGATCAGTTCAGCTCAGGATGTCTTTTATTTACTTTAAGGAGCACTTTAGCTTCTCTGTGTTGAAAGACGATTCACCAACACTTTATGTATGATGCTTTATACAAGCTTTCATATTGCATTATCTTTTTTCATAAATAGTTGTAAGCAAAGTTAAAATGCAGTGTAATATTTGCAGATTTCTTGTTACATCTGAAATGTGTTGTTTTTCGTGTGTTTTCATAGATTTCACTTTCTAAAGGCAGAACATAAGTATTGTAATATAGTATAACTGTGGTTACAATTATTAATGAGACCATACAATGCATTATAAGGTGCATAATTAAATGCATTATATATATATAAAGGCTTTAACTCTCTGGTTCTCTTCGCGTGGAAAAATGACTGATTTTTCTTTTTTTTCCAATGAAATTAATGTACTATATTTTAGTTTGATAATGTTTTTTATTTAATATTTTGTATTTTTAGGGGATTTTATGGGACTCAATTATATTTACGCTGTATTTATAATCCATTTATTCACTTTTTGAGCATAGACCTGAAAATAAACTGGTAAATCTTGAACGCTTTCGAGCGACAGACTGAAGTTTGATCTCTTTTTAAAGACGACACTTGGCAGATTATTGCTGAAGTGAAAGAAGTTTTAAAAAGTAAACTTAGAAAAGTCACAGAATGTTGTTTAAATGACCGAACAGCACTAGAGGATAAAGTAAAGTGTTACCAGAAACAACCGAGATCTAATTTAGGCAAAAGCAAAGTTTCGAATAAATCTCTTGCTATTAAAGAATATTTGTGTATCATAAATGTTTCATAGAAAAAGAGCATTGATGTAGTTCAACCTTTGCCCTTTACCTAGATAATGTTTAGCTCTCACACAGACTACAGCTCCTCTTCTTGTCCTCAGGCTGCTTCTCATCACAGCTCGGCAATGTTGACTACTGAGGGAGCGCCCTACACCGCAGACAATGAGGAGCTCAAGATGGATGTGGAGGATGCAGACATGACAAAATGGACGGAGGACGAGTTTGAGGAGAAGTGCACGTACGTGGTGAAGGACCACACCTGGGAGGGTCCGGTGGAGAACACACGGGCCGAGGCGTCCTTGCCCAGAAACCTGGCCTTCAAACACCCGGCACACACCAAAGAGGTACGACAACGCCATCACACACTCACGCTTTCTGCACTCTGCTAACAACACAAGCAAACGGAGAGAGTGTCCACATTATCAAACCGCAAGAACTTTGAATGGTTGTGATTTTTTTGTTTAAACGGCATCTCCATAAAGCCACACCTACTGATCACACAACTGGTATTAATCTTCTTTATCTGCACTGTCAGCCCTTGTTTTGTTGAAAAAAAACCCTCCCTGTCTACGTCTGTGTGTGTGCTTAATAATTTCTAACTCGCATTGTCACTCGGCTAACACAAACATCCATACATCAGCGCACCGCATGACAAGCTCCTCGAGCAGCAGAGTGCAAAAGTTGAGCGGCGCGATCGTTTGCCATCTATCACACCGGGTTTATCTGCAGGTCTGTGTCCACCACAGTCCACACACACACACTACTTTCCACCTTTCCTGCGCTAATGACGGCTGACGCTGTGAATGGGATTAGGCTTCTCTTCTTTTCAAAGTGTTTGTAGATCAATAGGAACAGGGTTATGGATTTTTTCATCAATTGCTCTGTCCGTGTTATCTCTTCCTGTTGAGCACGTACTTATGAGCTGATAAAGGGTTAGCACTCTTTCTTCAAGAAACACCTGAGGATCAAACAGGAAGAGAGTGAGTGAAGTCATGTGGGAGATTAGCATGAGGAGAGACGCCGTTTAATGAGTGCTTGTAGTCGCTCTTTACAGGAGTGCAGAGATCCAAACAAAAGTATTTAAAGTATCAAACTCGTACACTGTGGAAACATTATCCTGATTTTAACAGTAAAAGACAGTAAAAATGCTACGGTGAAAAACTGTTAATTGGTTAACGGAGAGTTTCTGTACTATATACGGTGAATAACTTTTTTTTGGACGTGAAAAATAACAATTGTGTAATTTACAGTGAAAGAACGTATATTGACATTCACATTTGATGTATTTTTGGTGAAATAACTGTTTCTTCATAGTTTTTTCTAGTCAGTTATGTACATTAGGGTTTTATGTTACATTTAATGTTGTTAAATTAATGTTTATTGCATTTTTTAATTTCATTTCATGTGTGTTACCATGATGGTGTTTAGTGTGTGTGTGAATGACACTGTGCAGCTTCTAGATATTAGTATTAGCTTTCTCAGCTTGTGATGAGCTTTGGTTCATCATGTGACTCTCATCACCGCTGTGATTGGTCATTGTCAGTGTATTACAATGGTACAAAACAAATATTAGTACTTCAATAGATCGGTAAATTAACATATCAGATAATGAAATATGGTTATTTACTGTATATTTGTTAAGTCTGTAAAACCTAAGATGTTGCTACCGTATTTTTTACGGTAAATTTTTGGCAACCATTTTATTACCGTAAATTTAACGGATTTTTTTTTTTACAGAAAATACATATTTTACATAATAGGCTTTATTAATATAACGCACCTGTGTGATTCGGTGTTGTGTAGAGAGGTTAAGCTCTGGCGCTCTCGTCAGAAGAGTCCGTGCGGTTAATCAGAGGTGAAGCGGGACAAACGAGTCGTCTCTCTCAGCCTTAGGACACAACCTTGATGACCTTTCACTTCCCGTGGCTGTCGGGAGAGGTGACGGTTGAAGAGACGCATGGCTCGGTGTCTTTCAAGTGCGCACATCTGGCTGACTGTCAATTAATTACCCCTCTTTCTCTCTCTCTCACACACACACACACACATACACACACACTAACATAATGATGCTAGCAATAAATCAGAAAATGATTTTGGTCATCAACATCTTTCTCAACTACCTGTTTACCTGCTATTTTTTGACCAGGTCATTGGTGTAGTAAGCAGAGATAAATAACTCAACCCCTGGGTTGTTACGTCTGACCCATGATCTGGGCAACACAAGAAAACTACCCAAAAATACTGAAAAAATAACCTAAAAAATTACCCAAAAGGCTCAACCCAGGATTTGGGTAGAAAAAAACACCCAAGATTTTTTTTTTTTTTTTTTTTAGAGTGTAAGGTCTTCTACCTCTTTCTTAACCACCTGTTTTTAACCACTGTTTATTTTATTTTTTGACCAGGTCATTGGTGTAGTGAGCAGAGAATACATCCCCAAAGGCACACGCTTCGGCCCCCTTGTGGGAGAAAGTTACACTGCAGAAAACGTCCCCAAAGATGCCAACAGGAAGTACTTCTGGCGGGTGAGTTGTTTTGTTTCAGAAGCTTTCAATAAAAGTAGGAGCGGACAAGTTAAAAAAAAAAACGTGTCACTTCCTGTTCCACTGACTGACTTCCTGCGTGACATCATGGGCTGGATGGTTACAGAAGCAGTGAGTTTGTATTGTCAGAGCGATCAGAAACTGCTGAGTAAAGATCTGCTGTTTTGAGAACTGCACTGGCTGAGAGTGCAGCGATTCGTTCATCTTTATTTGACTGTGCAAGTGTGTGGGACCGGAAGTGCTGAATGACTCCTCAGTTCTGCTGCTGTAAATATACACGTCTTTCTTGAGAATACGTGAGCTCGACGGATCATCCGTGTCATCGTAGCGTTCGATCAGTGAAACAAGTCAGCATTACAGCTGTTGTGCCACTACCATTCCCCTCACTCCTCTGTGCCAAGCAGCCGTCGTCACCGAGACACTTCAGCTCGCATTTATATAGCACATCTAGTTCATTAATTTACCAAGCCCAGCAAATGAAGACATGACTACACACTCTTAGACATACACCCTCACACAACTGTATAGTGAGATCAGTATAGAAGAGTTATAGATCAGTATAGAAAAAAACTAAATAAAAATAAGTTATTACTTCAATGAACAGATTACCCTTAACTAAGTTAAAAAGATAAGTTTTCAACTGAGACTGAAAATCTCTATTGCTTGAGCTTGCTGGATATGAAGGGGAAGACTGTTCCACAACTTGGGAGCCACAACTGAAAAAGCTCTCTCAACCTTTGACTTTTTCTTAGAATAAGGGACAAAATTGGTTCGTTGATCTTAATTTCCTACCGGATATGTGGCGCTGGACCACAAAACCAGTCACATGGGTCCATTTTTTGAAATTGAAGTTTATACATAATCTGAAACCAGAATAAATAAGCTTTCCATCGATGTGTGGTTTGTTAGGATAGGACGATATTTGGTCGAGATACAACTATTAGAAAATCTAGAATCTGAGGATGCAAAAAAATCGAAACATTGAGAAAATCCCCTTTAAAGTTGTTCATTTATGTTGGCGATTGTGCTGCATTCACTCACACAAATACATGTTTTATATATTTACGGTAGGAAATTTACAAAATATCTTCATGGAACATGATCTTTACTTAACATCCTAATGTTTTTGGCCATAAAAGAAAAATCGATAATTTTGACCCATACAATGTGTTGTTGGCTATTGCCACAGATATACCCGTGTGACTCGAGACTGGTTTTGTGATCCAGGGTCACACATATATATAACCCTAAAAGGTCATTTGGGGACATGTTATGCATTCTTTCCTGAGTTCCTGTCAGAAAGTGCAAAGTCACCCCGCTCTAGTCTTATTTTCTGTCACTTCTATTTTGCTGCCAAATCTAAGATCCCCAAGCGGAACAACTCTGGTCTTTACCTACTAGTGACAGCATTGATATCATTCTTTCCTCAGTTACTGTCAGTCTTTCACCATATGGTACAAGACAGGTGATGACACAGTCACTGGTGAGAGTTTTTGAAGTAGAAGAGGAAGTACAGTGTTGACGTTTCAGAGGGAAACCTTGTTTGTGACGTCTCAAAGTGTTCCTGGAACTTGCAAGCTTAGTGTAGAACTCATAGTGAGACAGGCGTCCCCCCTAACAAACTTCAGACGAGTCCTAGGACTGTTGGAGAGACTATGAATATTAGTGCGGGGGTGTTTGCTGACTCACTGTGTGACTTTATAAGAGCAAATCCCACTCATTTGTTTCACAGACATGAGAAACACACTGGGGGACTTGAGAACAGAACATGTTTAATCGCGTCTGATCTTCATTTTCTTCTTTATGTTTTGTAGATATACTCAAATGGAGAGTTCTGCCATTTTGTGGACGGACTGGACGAGGAGAAGAGTAACTGGATGCGTTATGTGAATCCAGCTCATTCCCAGCAGGAGCAGAATCTTGCCGCCTGCCAAAACGGGATGAGCATCTATTTCTACACCGTCAAGGCCATTCCTGCTGACCAGGAGCTTCTGGTGTGGTACTGCCCTGAGTTTGCCCGCCGCCTCAACTACCCTGCCTCTGGAGAGATTATGATGCAAAAACTCAGTAAGTTCATGCAAACAACTTCTCTTTGTTTGTCATAGCCCTGGGGTCTCATTTATAACCGTTGCGTGGCACAAAACAGACCCTGAAAGAGCCGTACGCCACTTCACACGCATTAGTTGTGATTTATAAACACAAACTTGACAGGAAAATTTTGCGCAAAATTTTATCCATGCGTACGAACATTCTGGAGACGGAGCAGTGTAACGACACCGATGATGATCTGAGGAACTGATGAAGGAAAACCACTTTAAATCTTCATTATGAGTCCTAATCATGTACATACATACATAAATACAGTTTACATAAATAAAAGAATGATTAAAACTATCTAATATACACATTTAGATTAAATATGCCATTCTCATTAATGGAGTTAAGCACTTATTTCACATTTCCGAGAAGTAAAAAAAAAAAAAAAAATTCTAATAAATAGAAATATTAGTAGTGTATGTCATGCTTTTGAACACTTTTCCTGCGGCATGCTGTGTTTTAATGTTTTAACTACAGCGAGGATTGCTTAGCACATGATGATAATAGCAGAACTCGTGGTCTGAGGAAATATTTTCACGCAAATAATGATCAATTATGCACAATAAGGACTATCTGTTTCCATTACAAATATAAAGCAATTAAAAATAGTGGAAAAGATTGAGAAAAACTTTCTCTGAAATGTATTTTTTACAATTTGATTTATTTATTCCAAAACAAGGCGAGGATCGGCTACTAAAAGATTTTGACGCACATCCATATCTCATATTTTCCTAATGTCTTGTACCGTTAAACATGGTCTCACGTGGATGAATATGCAAATGTTAATGATAGGACATGCATAGTAAAACAAGGCGTTGTAAGCTCATATACGGTTATTTCGGGGAGGAGACGCATGTTCACAATCTTCCTCTGACTGGGATTATAAAGGGAATTTAACGCAGGTTCTGGCGTTCGCACGTTTTTTAAAGTTTGCATATTTTTTGCCGTTCACCATTTTTGTCTTTCGGGCGCACATACACTTTTAGTAAGGATCCTACGCACAGTTTTATAAATGAGACCCCTGGTTCCTCGTTATCTCAGTTTAAGTCAAGGAAAACATGCCATCCCACTTTAGAGATA
The DNA here is from genome assembly GCF_965113295.1 of Leuciscus leuciscus. Taxonomy (NCBI): domain Eukaryota; kingdom Metazoa; phylum Chordata; class Actinopteri; order Cypriniformes; family Leuciscidae; genus Leuciscus; species Leuciscus leuciscus. The sequence continues at coordinate 1,341,663 of NC_138744.1, read as the reverse complement.
GACCATTGTGCAAACACACCAGCGTCTTCTCTTTCATCTGCGTTAGGATCGGAATTCTTTGAACCACTCGATTTCTCCGCTTTCTTCCCCAACAATGTTTTCCTTCAGACTAATTACAAAGAATAGCAGTGTAATGTTCCAGCCATTGGTGTTTGAGGATGTTCTTTAAACATGAAAGTGCAGGCTAAGGTTTGTTTTGCCCAACATAATAAACCGGCAATAAAAGTCCTCAAAGCTGAAAGGACGAGACAGAAGAAAAGATTGATACGGAGGACAGGGGGAGATTATAGCTAGGTGAACAGGCCAGTCAGTGTGACTCCTCTCCCCAGAGTCATGCGCATACCCCGGGGCCGCTGGATGTAGCCGACCCCTTGAGCTCAACACACACACACACACACATAGACAAGCCTGTAATTACACCTACTCCCTCATACCTGCAGCCTGAAGAGGGAATAATAGCCCCTGGATCTCAAAGCTGAAACAGCAGTGAAACCTAGTGTGACTCAGCCCAACAGAACGGGGGTGATCTGACTGACACAACCTCCCACATGAAACTGATTTAGACGTTGACTTTCTATTTCACTGGCCCTGTCTGGTGTACAACGACAGCACATTCAGCCAACGTGTATCTTAAGTGCCTTCATTCCTACCATCCTGCCTCAGGAGGTGTGGGAGGAACTTTTTCATTTGCTTGCCACTTTAAGAGTAAGGAGAGGCTAGTAAGAGCGTGCGCAAGAGAAGAAAAAAAAAACATCTCCATTGACTAGTTGAACTTCCTGGCGGCAGGGCTGTGCTGACAGATTGATATCTCTGTGATCGCCGGCTGTTTGTTTTTGGCAAGCTCTCTAGGGAGGAACAGAACTGGTGCTATCTGTGGAAGAGAGGTGGGGGGGGGGAGAACTGATAACCTCTCGGTTTGTTTACACGTCGCTGCCGGGACAGAAGGATAGGGGAGTAGAGAGTACGGTACATCTTTTAAGGGATGCACACAGTCATATTCACACTTGAATTCACCACAGTTAACCCTGTGAATGTTAAGTGGACAGGAAGCAGGAAGTTATTTAATTGTTTACATCCTTTTAAAGGAGATAAGTATTTAAGACGTATGGGAAAGTAATTTTCTAATTAGCTTTCCACCTTTCATTAAATGTGGGTGTGTGGAAGAGTCCGGGTGGTTTATAATGGGTCTATTTAGCCCAAACATTCTGACTCCTCGTCTGATTTGTTTTTTAATGTGAATTCTGTGCAAGCTTTTAAGTTTGAGGTTGTGCAGAAATTTGGGAGCTCATGAAAGATCGATCACTAAATAATATCCGGTCTCTTTGGACTCTACAAGGGAGAGATCTAGGCATGTAGATCCCTATTAGCAGGACGCCATCCGTCCCCCCACACCCACTCAGTGAACCCCATTAGATAGTATCAGTGCATCCATCCCACCCTGACCGGGGCGCTGTCAGGCTCACATCCTGTAGACCCTAACACCAGACAATTTGTCAAACTGTCACACTAAGTGAACCACTGGGGTGCTTTGTTGAAATTTGGTTTAAGAAGAGCTATGTGCTCCGGGACAATGGAGCTGCTGTATCCCTCAAATTAACAATAACTGGATTGGATGTACTTGTTTCTCAATCTCGTTGACAAGTAATATGTGTAAAACAATACACAATTAGATAATACCAGTTTAGCTCAACCAATCACCAACCAATGCTTCATTGTGTTCAGTCTGTGTGTAAAAAGAGCATTAGCAATTAAAGAAAAAAACACTTCAGCAAAACATGATCAGCTCAAAGTGTCAGAATCATTTTTGGTCCCAAATGTTTATAAATGTCACTGGTAGTCACTGTATGAAGAATATCTGGGTATAATATGTCACAGTTTACTTTATTTTGCTCTCCTCACTTACAGAAATTAACTATAGTGTCCTTCACACACTAGTAAAAAGATATAAAAATTTTTATCTGGTGTTTGAATGTTTTTTGTTGTTGGTTTGACTGTATATTTACAACCTGTTTTTGAAGCACTGAACATCATGGCCAATCAGAGGTGTTTATGGTTCCGCTCATCAGCGCTCAAAGCGTCACATTTTTGAAAATTTCAGTATTGACTTGATACAGAAGTCTGTACTTTTTGACAACTCTAACACAAAGAGATATGTGAATTCGTGAGACAATTATTGACATTGTTTTATTGTGTGTGAACAGAGCAGAGCCTGATTGAAGCCAAGCAGCAAGCGACCGTAGTCAAGCACCCGGTGAAAAGAGAGCACAGCGTTTCAGAGATCTTGAAAGACGTTCTGCAAGAACCCAGCAGACCTCTTCCCACCCGTCCTCGTTGCCCAAACACCCCAGACCGACCTCTGTACCCCAGTCCCGTCTATCCGCTCCGCCCTTCCCTAAATGAGGACTTTTTAAAGAGCACCACAGTGTTTGGCCTCCCGAGCCGCTCCCACAGACAGTGTTCAGCGACGCCCAGCCCTTCTGCACACAGCAGTCCCGAGAGAAGTCCAGAAAGCAGTCCTGCACCAGCATCCCTTGAGCCACGAGACAGTCTTCTTTCCTTCTCTCCAGCACTGTACAGTCGAGGCCTGAACCACTACCATGGCTACCCACCGGCCAGCTCAATGCCATTCTACCCGAACCCGCACTACTCACGCTACCTCATGCCCCACTACCCTGTTAGTAGTCTGAGTGGGCCACCTACCCTAGGGGGAATGTTTCCACACATGTACCCGTTTTACAGCAGCCTGATCCCCCATCATGTACCCTTCCCACCTGGGATGCTTCCATCTGAGGGCGGTCGACAATTCCTGCTTCCCCCGGACTCTCCGGCTCCCAGGGATCTCCTTCTCCCAGCGGCCACCAGTGCCTTTTCCGCAGCCACTTCTCTTAAAGACAAACCCATCATCCACGGGCACGGGCACCACTACGCTCCTGCCGGCGGGTCTCCAACAGCCGGTTCGGGAGCCTCTACGGGACGCGTTCCTACCAAGCCTACCTCAGCCATTCTGAGCACCAGCCGCACAGAGGACGAGGCCATCAATCTCAGCAAGATGAAGCGAGGCTCCGCAGGCTACAAAAGTCTCGATTATCCACTTAAGAAGCAGAACGGGAAGATCAAGTACGAGTGCAATGTTTGCACCAAGACTTTCGGGCAACTTTCCAATCTCAAGGTAAGCAAGAGAACCGTCTCTCTGTGTGCTATATTTGAAATACTCCTCGTAGTGCCTAGTAGGGTTGTGTATCCTTTGAATTTTAACCATTCCGATTTTGATTGCGATTCTTATCGATTCCTGATTTCGATTCCAATAAGGTATATATATATTAAAAAAAACTTAGATATCATTCACATAGTCTTATTGCAAAACATTTAATTTCAGCTGAAGATCATGAACAAAAATCAACAGGCTAAAGAACACTTTGCCTGTAATTTAAAAATACCATAGAAAAACAACTAGCCTAACTAATATAAATGTCAAGCATTATTAAAGACAAGTATTTTTTTTTTGCAATCGCACCCAATAGATACAACTGAACAAAGATATACGATTGAAATTAACAGTAATTTAAGATTTTAAGGTATTCAGGTAGAAACTGCACTTTATAATTAAAATATACATTAAAAAAATAGTTACAAAAGTTATTTGTATCCAACAAGTATCCGATTCCTGACCTCAAGTATTTGATTCCAGAATTGGATTTCAATTTGATTCGATTCCCAACCCTAGTGCCTATCTAACCTATCTTTATTTTCAGGTTCACCTGCGTGTCCACAGTGGTGAACGACCCTTTAAGTGTCAGACCTGCAATAAAGGTTTCACCCAGCTGGCCCACCTGCAGAAACACTTTCTGGTCCACACCGGAGAGAAACCCCACGAGTGCCAGGTAAAATAAACATAATATGTAATATAATGTACAGTCAAACCAAAATTGCTTGGTGATTGGTTGAGCTAAACTGGTATTATCTAATTGTGTAGTTAAATTTAACAGCTGACAGATATTCAACATAATTCATTTGTGAAAACCAGTCAAATATCAACTGATCTGATTGAGTTCTTCTCATATTTTATCACCATTTTCTAAACTATAGCGAATAAACTGTGATAATGTGAGAAATGTTGATGTCTGAATACATGTAGCTTTGACTGAGTTCTCCGCACAGATGAGAGCGAGATCCTAAAACTCTGCTTTGACCTTCACAGGTGTGTCACAAGCGTTTCAGCAGCACGAGCAACTTGAAAACACATTTGCGGCTGCATTCTGGGGAAAAGCCCTACCAGTGCAAGATCTGCCCAGCCAAGTTTACACAGTTCGTCCACCTCAAGCTGCACAAACGGCTACACACACGAGAGCGTCCACACCAGTGCCCACACTGCCACCGCAACTACATCCACCTCAACAGTCTGCGGCTCCATCTCAAAGGCTATTGCTTAGCGCTCATCCCTCCTCCCAGCTGCAGCCTCGACGAACTCAACCGCGTCAACGAGGAGATCGAACGCTTCGACATCAGCGATAACGCAGACCGGCTGGAAGAGATGGAGGGGTTTGACGTGGACGGCACGGTGGAGAAACAGATCTTTGGTTTGCTCTGGCAAGAGATGGATTTTAAGGCGTCGTATCACACGGTTAGCACTAGCGGAGACCGGCACCCGTCGACACCGTATCGTCTGAGCGAACATGGAAGCGAGGCGTCGGTCATCAAGGTTCATTGCAGCAGCCCTATTCAACTCCTACCCATCACGGTTAAAAAGGAGACAGAGGAGGCCATGGAAACCTAGCCGACGAGACGCTTTGGACCAGAATACACAATTCTTCTCAAAGAATCAGGCTTTTAAAGGGATAGTTCACCCAAAAATGAAAATTAGCCCATGATTTACTCACCGACAAGCCATCCTGGATGTATATGACATTCTTCATATACAGTTATATAAAAAAATGTCCTGGCTCTTCCAAGCTTTATAATGGCAGTGAATGGATGTATATTTTTTTAAGTCCATCATAAAAGTGCATCTTGTCATACACACCTATGATGAGTTGAGGGAGAGTAAATCATGGGCTAATCTTCATTTTTGGGTGAACTGCTCCTTTAAGTTCAGGGACTTCAGTACTCAGGGCTAACAGACATTGATCCAGTCCATCAGTGCTCCAGTATGTCCTACACAAATGATAAAGACAATCATATCTTTTTTTATTATTATTATTATTTGCTCTTCTTGGTGTTTATTTTTAAGTTTGTTACTTAATCTATTTAATTTATTGTTCAACGCGTCATTCTTCACAACCAATACGATGTTTACAATGACTCATTGTAATTTACTGTTTTATATATTTCCTTCTACTATCTTCTTTGCGGATGGTAAGTGTAAATAGTGTCCCGGTTGACTGTGATCTGATGCGCGACTGCAGAGAGCTTCCCACATTCAGGTTGATTATTTAATGTGGGCTGAAGTCAAAGGAAGGCTTTTTTTTTTTTTTTTTTTTACTCTAGGAAGGGTTACATATCTGTGTACGTGTTTTACATAACATTTATTTCTCTTAATGTTGAGCTCTACACAATATAATGAATGCAAAAAGGGCATATTATATATTAACAACTGTTACCTCAGATGTGGGAGTGTGTGTGTGTGCGTGTGTGTGCTTGTATTGAGAGCTATATGTGATGTTTGTTTTGCTAACCAAATGTCCCAGTGTGCAGTTCTGCATATGGTCCAAAGAAACGCAGTCTGTCACACACACAGGCTGTGAGATCGACACTGCTTCTTCCTTATTGTGTGGCACATCACTGAAACCAAAAATGATAAAGAAATGAGAATGTGTAGAGGATAACCAAAGCGAACTCTTCAGAGATGTGCGAACGCAGTGTGAGCTGCTGCGACTGTCTGTTCTGAGGTCAGTGGTGACGACCACCTCGGCCTTCGTATGCACTGGCTCTTTGTCTTTCATCTTGTGTTTGTACTTTTCCCTTTGTTTTTAATATGATTCTGTCCAGCGATATTAGCAGGAGACACATGTGCTGTGAGGTAGTAGTAGTATCTCATAAACTCTCTGTTCTAAAGTATGACCAAAGTCTACACCTCATCTTCAGCTTTAAATTAAAGAAAAAGACTGTCTTTGTTTACATACTGGTTTACGTAGCTATTTAAGTACAGCTTTGACAAAATGTAAATTATAATATAAATCTTCACTGATCTAATGCATTTTTGTGGCTTGTGTGCTCTTTCATTATATATCGGGTACAAGGTTTGATTTTATTCTACTCTAAACCACCATGTGGCACAAAAACTGAGCGCAGCACTTTCCTAAACATCCGTGTGAAACTGGAACATTTGGCTGATCCTTGACGCTAATTCATTCTGAGAGAAAGGTGTTGTGATGGAGCCTCGAGAGGGATATATGGTGATCAACAAAAATGGTCAAATATGTCAAATGTTTTGGTTTGCGAAATCAAGGGAGCGCAAAACTTTAGTGAGAAAAGGCAAAAGCATTGAGATATATCTCTTCAATTAGAAATTATATTTGGCATTCAATCAGATCTGTTATTTTTAACCCTTAAAGAGTTTTTGCATCATGATGACTTTTGTTTTTCAGATAAAAACATAGTGTTCAAATGTGCAAAAAACTTATTTGCAATTAAATACAACAACAAAAAACGGCCCAAAATAAATTTAATTTAGGAACTAAACATCCGTGTGAACCTGTAAAATTGGCTGATTCTTGATGCAAAGTTGATTTTGAGACAAAGGTCTTTGATGGAACCAGTAAAGCGATACGATGACGAACAAAAACTATGTCGAATGTTTTGGTTTCTCCCGAGAAACTTTGTGAAATCTTTGCGAGCGAACGCACAGTTTCACAGGGGAACGCAACACTTTAGTGAGAAGATGCAAAAGCATTGAGATATATTTCTTAAAAAAAAAAATTCTATCAGATCAGTTATTTTTAACCCTTAAAGAGTTTTTGCATCATGACTTTTGTTTTTCAGATAAAAAAAAATGTGCAAAAAAAAAATTTGCAATTAAATGCAGCAAAAAAACAAAAACAAAACAAAATAAAAAAGCCAAAAATAAATTCAATTTAGAAAATATGTAAGGGCTCTGATTCTTAGGTACTTAAAAATACAGCAAACTACCCTTTCCAGTGCATTAAAAACTATAGCGAGTAGCTCCGGGGTAAAAGTTAGCAACCCCACAATTACGAGATGCTTCATGAACATTTCCCATGAAGAGAGCCATGACTCAACAGACAAAAGAATCAGCCAATGTGTCAAATTCCACACGCACAAATCATGAGCTGTTAGTAATGCCACCACCACAACAGGCCTATACATCACACTACCCCACTATAATAATGAAATGCATATGAATGCAAGACAATTAATATCTTTGCACAAAAACATCAAAATGTTGTGTACAGTATTGTGACCAGCTGTGACCACAACAGGGACTTTTGATGGATTATCATGCAGGGTATCCCACTTTAAACTATCTCATTAGTCTAAAATCCTCATAACTGTACATTATACATTTTCAAGATGTTCTTATTTTTAATGAAAATCTGTCCAAGCAACATTTACTGAAGCGTCCTAAACACTTCAAGCCAAAAACACTCTGAACTGAATGAGTAGAAGGTATTTTGATTGTTGAACAGATGTGGGAACACACAGCTCTTCCTAATCCAGCTCTTCTGAGAACACTGACTACATCAACTGGAATCCCTTTCAGCTCTTCTAAAAATGTACATTTATAGGTCCCATGTGAGCATGTGGATTATACTTGATAATTGGCTTTCTCCGTTTCCCGCTGTGATGAAGAAGAAGATGATGATGATGATGATGTCTGAATCACTGACGCTAAAAGGGGAAAGTTGCAGAAACAATTGTGTTTTCAGAACAGAGAATGGCCAGAACAGCAAATCTGAGTCTACCGATTATTGTTTAACCGAGTATAAACATAAAAGTCACAGACTCATTGGAAAAACAGGCCTCTATCTACATGTTTAAATATACACAGGCAAATTATTGATAAATAAAGTCTTAATAATCTCACACAGTTACAGCACAATATATGTTATGAGCTCAAAACACTTTTACCACAGTGCATGATTTGTAAACTACTATATTTTAACGTTTGCATCACATGTGTGTGTGTTCGGCTCACCTGTTGTTCACACTTGAGGAGTCAATCACACACAAGTTACAATCACAGAGATACAAGAATATGATGCACTAACACCAGCTTTAGCATCTCACGTTTGCTTCTGTTCACACTAGAGTCCATCATCTCTTCTAAACCACTCGATGGCTCAGCACTTTCTTAATGACCGCGTTTATGATGATGATGATCGTGGAAATGTGGCTGATGCTTCACGCGATCGCAGTTAAAAAAAGATCCTGTTAAATAATTAATAATTTATGTTATATTAAAGCGGCAGACAAGCACGCGCTTAGAACAAACAGAACGATAGTATAATTTAGTTTATAGTTATCTTTATCGTTCTTGGTGTGAACGGGCCTTAAACGCACATTAACATGATTTTTATTATACAATAAACAACAAATAGTAACATGATAATAAACCACTGGCTGACTTTTCCAATGGATGACGTCACGTCATCATCGTTAGATTCAAATGGTAAATATCATAGGCTATATCAAGTTGCATGGGTGTCCACCTGAGATAATAACCATATTTATAAGGAAATCATCATAATTCATATTAATAATAATATTAAAAATGCTAGTAATGGTTAGGTTAGGTTTAGTCTAGGTGCTGCTCTATTTTCAAACGAGATAAAGCATTAACCTTTAACAACCTTACCGGGCCTTTCTGAGCGCGCGATACGTACAACAACAGATGTAGAATAACAAAACACTGGCAGATTAATGTTCATCTGTTTCAGATAAAACTGAGATGCTTTTAGCGCCGAGGACGTGCCAGAAGCAACGTAATATAATGTTGCTGAGAGTCGCCACATTTAAAAATGTCCATAGCATAAGTAGTATAATTGATGCACTTAATATTCAACAGCATTATTTATTATTGAATATTATATGAGACCTGAACTGAGCTGGATGATGACATCACTGTTTTCTCCAGGCTATACATACATAAATGAACTAAATTAATAACTTTTTAAATGAACCATCACTGAACTTACTTAAGCTGCGTGGACTATATTTCCCACATTACTAGTACAATTATGTGGGTTTGTTTCATTAATACAGTGTCTTCTTTTTTCTTGATTTATCCTGAAAGAAGTGAATTGTGACAACATGCCCCACAGCACGCACATTAGAACATGACCTGACATATTCAAATGTTATCTGATCTAATAAAAAAATATACAAGACAAATTAAAATATTTTGTCAATAAAATACAATAATTAAGTTTTTCATATAAAATAATGGTATAACATTTTTTTGACAACAAACAGAAAAACAGCTATACAGAATAGCTCAAAACATAATAATAATGAATGATTTCTGAACATTGACTCTCAGTCTTTATTCACCTTTTTCTCATGGTTTCTCAATAATTCATAAAAGTATAGAATAGAATATCATAGTTCTAATAGAGGCTCATAGTAACGCAGTGTGACAACATGCCCCGCCTGAACAACTGGGGTTTAAACCCGGCGAGTGTTTCTGCTGTTAGATCAGCATTAAAGTCAAGTCAAGTTTATTTGTATAGCGCTTTTCACAATACAGATTGTATCAAAGCAGCTTCACAGTATTAAATTAAAATAATACAACAAAGTTTGTTTCAAGAGGAATTTATTGATTGATAAAATTAAATATCCCCAAAATATCATTAAACAACATCTCAACTGTTAAATTACAGATATAAGCTTAAAAATAATATGAGATTTGTCTAATTTTAAATAAACACTAAAAAACAGATGAAAATTTAACATAAGACATTTACTTTTGCTATAGATAAATAAATGTTCAGTGATATCCTCCAAAGATTTTTTCGGTGTTGATATGGCAGTAAATACACTAAGTTTGGTCACGTTAGCATGTGTGGAAGTGTTTAATCGAGTGTGTGCAACAGCTGCGCTAGTTTGAGCCCCGCTCTCTCCTACTGAGGAAACAAATGAAGGAAACAGGAAGAAGGAAGGAAAGAGGAAGAAGTGAATCCAAGTATAAAATCCTTTTTTTAAAAGGAAGAAAACTGAACAGGACACACAAGCTGAATGACGTCACCAGGGTCCCTCGGCACCTGTGCATTAGGGCTCAGGTTAATGAGAAGAGAGAGTTGTGTGTGTTCCTCAGGATCCTCCTCTCCTCTCTCAGCTCCAGGTGTTCCCTGCGGACAGAGGGAAAGTTGTCTTCGGACACCTCGTATAACTCAGCTGAGTTACGGCCTTGAGTTTTACTTTTATATCCAGTCAGCCAGTGTAGGGGAGTGAGGACTCGAGAGTAATGTGCATACAGACCCACATATGAGACATGAACCTCATTAACTTCACTTCAAAGAGGGTCAGGACTAAACCAGCTTCCCATGGAGGAAACCACGAGATGCAGGACATGAAGACAGGAGTTTTTACTGCTCTTACGGCAGAACAAATGTCTGAGGAGAATGACAGAGGAGTAGAGTGGCTCCTGTGATCTTTAAGTGACGGGTTTACAGGAATCAGTGAGTCTCGACCAGCTCTTTATTTAATGAACACATGAAGAGAACTGGGCTTCACTTTGATGTTCTCTACGCCTCCCACCCGTCTTCCTGTGCGAAGACCACTCTCACACACACACACACACACACATGCGCACACACTCACACATATACACAATGGTCCTGAAAATTAAATACTAACATTTGTTCTGTTTCGTGGTCATTAATGAATGGAGACGGAGTTCCTCTAGTGGAAGGGTGTGGTACTGCAGCCGAACACACTCTCACTGAAAGCTCGTTTACTGAGATATCAGCCTCACATCTGGAGCACAACGAGTTTAGATTTATGGCTTTGATTTTCTCACAGTTTTAGAGTAAAACATGGTTTTGAGAATATATTTCATGTAAAAATTTAAAATAGTATTTTTCACATTTTTCATAACAAAATTCTGTAACTTTTTTAAGTTCACTTTTTAAAACTTTTTTCACTTCAGCAATAATCTACCAAGTGTCGTGTTTGAAAAGAGATCAAACTTCAGTCTGTCGCTCTAAAGCGTTCAAGATTTACCAGTTTAAGTTGGACATTTAATTCTTAGGTCTGTGCTCAAAAAGTGAATAAAGTGATTATAAATACAGCGAAAATGTAATTGAGTATCATCAAGTAAATCAGATTTAAACAGTAAATCCCCTAAAAATACAAAATATTAAATAAAAAATATTATCGAACTAAAATATAGTACATTCATTTCATTGAAATAAAAAAATTTATTTGGTCATTGAATGCAATGCGAGACTGTACATTCTCAGTGTGAATAATGAACTGGAAGTACGGAGTCTGTGAGGGGACAAAAAAGATATCGTGGTCATTAATCAAACATTTCCCAGACAGAAACATAGTGTCGGCCCAGATCCGGCCCACATCCCGAACACATGATTCCACACGGGCCGGATCTGGGGGGTTGTTCCCACAACTTAATTTCATCCCTCATTTTAGTTAGATAGTGGACACAAGTAAATTAAAACAAGGGAACAAATTGTACAAAATGGCCACAAATTAATAAATCGTGTGAATGATTGATTTTTCTAATATTTTTTTTTATAACAGGTGAAATATTAGCTTATTATGAGCAGCTGGCCTGTATCTACACCACACACTTCTGTTATCAGTTCGAGATGAATTAAATATGGATATCATATTAAAAATAAAGGTTCTTTATGGGAATCATTGAAGATTCTTTAACATCTATGAAATCTTTCCATTGCACAAAACGTTCATTATAGTGGAAAAATGCTCTATAGATTTTTGAAATATTCTTCACACTAAGAAAAAATAACGGTTGTTTTAAAAATGGTTAATTCTTCTAACGGAGATTTACTGTAGAGTTAAAGGTTACGCTTCTCAGGGTCTCCTTCTGGACTCATCACTGGAATCTAAAGTTGTGATGAAACTGAAGTAGAAATGATGTTTTCTTCTGTATTGTAACACACATCTGAGTGAAACGTGATTAAAAAGGCCAGCATGTACGACAGGGACGTCAGATGGAGGAGATCTGAAGGAGGGTTTGCTGTCGTTTCACCAGAAGATTAGAATTATGATATTTTAACAAATTAAAATGCCTTTTTTTTTTTTTAAGGAGACAAGCATGGATGAATTGTTCATAAGACCAATAACACACAGCTCAACCAATCACCAAGCAATGCTTCATTGTGTTCAGTCTGTGTGTAAAAAGAGCATTAGCAATTAAAGACAAAACCCTTCAGCAAAACATGATCAGCTCAAAGTGTCCGAATCATTTCTGGCCCCAAATGTGTATAAATGTCACTGGTAGTCTCTGGATGAAGAGTTATGAAGAGGTCATGTGATACTACTGTTTGAAACGTTCACCGTGAGTGTTGCACTTGATATTTCAGCGAGTCTCTGCACCGATTATGGAGATCCTGTGAGACACATCTGAGTAATAAACACAGAAACACGTCATAGTTATAAAATAGTTTTAATTCAATGCATTTTAAATGAATCTAGCAAAGACAGAAAAGCAATCACGCACACTGGAACCACGTTATGATTTAACCGTTAGTAGTAGAGACGGGTCGCAGCATCTTTATTCAGTACTTATGCGAGGAATGATCTAAACATCTGAGAGTGTGTACACACACACACACGTCTCTGTGTAGAAGAGTCTGCCGAGAAGTGGCGTAAGCTCTGCGGTGTGTGTGTGTGTGTGTGTGTGTGTGTGTGTGTGTGTGTGTGTGTGTGTGTGTGTGTGTCTCGCTCTGGGGGAAACACTCACCGATTCCTACACACCAATAATGAGAGTCAGCTGTGTGTCGTCTACAGTCCCACATCCCACACACACACACACACACACACACACACACACACACACACACACACACACACACACACACACACACACACACACACACACACACACACACACACACACACACACACACAGGCTCAAGGCAGGGGGTAAATACACACTCAGAGAAGAAGAGAATACTGTAAGGTTACTCGGGAACAGTGTGATATGTCAATGTGCTTGTTTGGCTTTTGATACAATATTAGTCTCTAAACGAATGACAGCCGTTTCCCAGATAATGAAGCGAAGGTGAGCGGTGTGTGTGTGTGTGTGTGTGTGTGTGTGTGTGTGTGTGTGTGTGTGTGTGTGTGCTACAGTAATGCCTCCTGTGAGCTGAACCCAGACACACACCTCATGACTTCCTCATGTTTCTGTGAATCTCCTACATTAGTCCCTGTAATAATCGAGTCCCGTCCTGCAGTTCAGCGGCCTCGGTACACACCGGGACTCCTCCTGGTACTGGTGAAGGATGTGCGAGTCTAAGTGTGTGTTAGCGGGATCAGAGAGAGGGAACGGGAGAGTTAACTCTCAGTAAGGCTTCTCGATGTGTGTGTGTGTGTGTGTGTGTGTGCAGATCCTCTATCCGGTGGTGTTCTCGCCGGGATCAGTCGCTGGGCGCCGGGATGACGCTGATGTGCAGGAAGTTGTCCGGGTGGCTCAGGTGTTCGCTCAGCCACTGGAGCGGCGTCTCCAGAAGGGGTTCGATCCCGTGAACCATCACCTGGAACCGCTTCGGCTCGTCTGGGAAGAGGAGGAGGAGGAGGAGGAGGATGAGGAGGACGAGGAGGGAGAGAAAAGGACACAGTTAAGCATCAAGGGAAGTGAAATGGAAGGAAAGCAAGAAAAGCTTGTACGTTCCCTGAACACTTCCATAGTAACCAGGGTTTGAAATTAACTTTTGGCCACTAAACTTTTAAATTACCGGACATTCAGAACTTCTACTATCCAGAAAAAGAAAAAAGAAAGAAAAAGAACCAGATTAACTACGTCACAGATATCATCATTATTGATGTAGATATCGTTTATCACCCAGCCCTAGTGAAAAACTACATTACCCATGATGCTGTGCAGAAAATTACACCAATCAGAGAGCTGAAACAAGAGCTCGTTAGCTCCGCCCACTCTCATGAAGCGAAGGATGTAATCCTGTAATCTCCCTGCGCTCGACACTATATACACACTATAACATTTATAAAACTTGGATTTCATACATTCATTTAATATTCAAACAGAATCCAAAGTCGTTCATTAATCCTCTCCTGTGGCCTCATGGGAAATTAAAGTGTCCATCAAACACACACTTCAGCTTATATCTGGAAGAAGTTGGGGCTTTTCACCCACTCTTTTATGAGAACTGTGAATTCGTTCATACTTCTTTTGTCACGCAGTTTTTCGTCTACTATAGTACTCGATTTCAAACGCAGCACACCTTTATTCTCATCCACTCTGCACAAACCCTGGGCTGAAACAGACTTCAGTATTGTGCTGTATTTTCAGAGTGAAATGGAATATTAAAAATGAGCAAATAAGAGAGTGTGGCTTGTTGTTTCCCACTGGGAACCGACTGAAGCTCCTTCTGTGTCAACCAGAGGTCCTGGAGAAACATCTAGATTCTGATCATTTCTTTTCTGGTGAAATACATGCATAAAGGAAGAAGCAAGCCAAAATATTAAATGTTGAATATGTACCAAGTAATACCAATATTTTGTAGAGGGGGTACATTTTCCAAATAAGATTTATTAAAATTTTCACCAATTTTTTGTGTCTTTTTTCAAAAATATGAAAAAAAAAAAATATCTAAAATGTGACTTTCAGAAATGTGGCTGATTTGACACTGACCCAGAATAAATTGAACATTTATGTTAATTGGAAGTAAAGCTGAAATAAAATATAAATATTAGTTGAAAAACCAACTAAATAAAAATAAGAAATGGTAATGAACGTAAACTATTTAATATTGAAGCACTAAAACGAATTGGAAATAAATGAAAACTGAAACTGATATTAAAAAAACTCAATATTTAGAAAAAGAGACAAAACAACAGAACAAAATGACTAAAAATTAAACTAAAATTAACGTGAAAACGAAAAATATAAAAATAAAAGCCAATTCAGAATATCAATAAAACTGTAATAATCATATATACTGTATATTTATAAAATTGTATAGTATTAGTGATGAAATGATCGAAGTCTGCACGTCATACTGACAGGAAATGGTGTAGTTCTGGGAAACAGAGTCACTGGCCTGTGCTGGTGTCCTGAACTATACTGGTGTCCTGAACTGTGCTGGTGTCCTGAACTGTGCTGGTGTCCTGAACTATACTGGTGTCCTGAACTGTGCTGGTGTCCTGAACTGTGCTGGTGTCCTGAACTGTGCTGGTGTCCTGAACTATACTGGTGTCCTGAACTGTGCTGGTGTCCTGAACTGTGCTGGTGTCCTGAACTATACTGGTGTCCTGAACTGTGCTGGTGTCCTGAACTGTGCTGGTGTCCTGAACTATACTGGTGTCCTGAACTGTGCTGGTGTCCTGAACTGTGCTGGTGTCCTGAACTGTGCTGGTGTCCTGAACTATACTGGTGTCCTGAACTGTGCTGGTGTCCTGAACTATACTGGTGTCCTGAACTGTGCTGGTGTCCTGAACTATACTGGTGTCCTGAACTGTGCTGGTGTCCTGAACTATACTGGTGTCCTGAACTGTGCTGGTGTCCTGAACTGTGCTGGTGTCCTGAACTGTGCTGGTGTCCTGAACTATACTGGTGTCCTGAACTGTGCTGGTGTCCTGAACTATACTGGTGTCCTGAACTGTGCTGGTGTCCTGAACTATACTGGTGTCCTGAACTGTGCTGGTGTCCTGAACTGTGCTGGTGTCCTGAACTGTGCTGGTGTCCTGAACTGTGCTGGTGTCCTGAACTATACTGGTGTCCTGAACTATACTGGTGTCCTGAACTGTGCTGGTGTCCTGAACTATACTGGTGTCCTGAACTGTGCTGGTGTCCTGAACTGTGCTGGTGTCCTGAACTATACTGGTGTCCTGAACTGTGCTGGTGTCCTGAACTGTGCTGGTGTCCTGAACTGTGCTGGTGTCCTGAACTGTGCTGGTGTCCTGAACTATACTGGTGTCCTGAACTGTGCTGGTGTCCTGAACTATACTGGTGTCCTGAACTGTGCTGGTGTCCTGAACTGTGCTGGTGTCCTGAACTGTGCTGGTGTCCTGAACTATACTGGTGTCCTGAACTATACTGGTGTCCTGAACTGTGCTGGTGTCCTGAACTATACTGGTGTCCTGAACTGTGCTGGTGTCCTGAACTGTGCTGGTGTCCTGAACTGTGCTGGTGTCCTGAACTGTGCTGGTGTCCTGAACTATACTGGTGTCCTGAACTGTGCTGGTGTCCTGAACTGTGCTGGTGTCCTGAACTGTGCTGGTGTCCTGAACTGTGCTGGTGTCCTGAACTATACTGGTGTCCTGAACTGTGCTGGTGTCCTGAACTATACTGGTGTCCTGAACTATAGCACACCAGCTGGTGTCCTGAACTATACTGGTGTCCTGAACTATACTGGTGTCCTGAACTATACTGGTGTCCTGAACTATACTGGTGTCCTGAACTGTGCTGGTGTCCTGAACTATACTGGTGTCCTGAACTGTGCTGGTGTCCTAAACTATACTGGTGTCCTGAACTATACTGGTGTCCTGAACTATACTGGTGTCCTGAACTATACTGGTGTCCTGAACTGTGCTGGTGTCCTGAACTATACTGGTGTCCTGAACTGTGCTGGTGTCCTGAACTGTGCTGGTGTCCTGAACTATACTGGTGTCCTGAACTGTGCTGGTGTCCTGAACTGTGCTGGTGTCCTGAACTGTGCTGGTGTCCTGAACTGTGCTGGTGTCCTGAACTGTGCTGGTGTCCTGAACTATACTGGTGTCCTGAACTGTGCTGGTGTCCTGAACTGTGCTGGTGTCCTGAACTGTGCTGGTGTCCTGAACTGTGCTGGTGTCCTGAACTATACTGGTGTCCTGAACTATAGCACACCAGCTGGTGTCCTGAACTATACTGGTGTCCTGAACTATACTGGTGTCCTGAACTATACTGGTGTCCTGAACTATACTGGTGTCCTGAACTATACTGGTGTCCTGAACTGTGCTGGTGTCCTGAACTATACTGGTGTCCTGAACTGTGCTGGTGTCCTGAACTGTGCTGGTGTCCTGAACTGTACTGGTGTCCTGAACTGTGCTGGTGTCCTGAACTGTACTGGTGTCCTGAACTGTGCTGGTGTCCTGAACTGTGCTGGTGTCCTGAACTATACTGGTGTCCTGAACTGTGCTGGTGTCCTGAACTGTACTGGTGTCCTGAACTATACTGGTGTCCTGAACTGTGCTGGTGTCCTGAACTGTGCTGGTGTCCTGAACTGTACTGGTGTCCTGAACTGTGCTGGTGTCCTGAACTGTACTGGTGTCCTGAACTGTGCTGGTGTCCTGAACTGTGCTGGTGTCCTGAACTATACTGGTGTCCTGAACTGTGCTGGTGTCCTGAACTATACTGGTGTCCTGAACTGTGCTGGTGTCCTGAACTGTGCTGGTGTCCTGAACTATACTGGTGTCCTGAACTGTGCTGGTGTCCTGAACTGTGCTGGTGTCCTGAACTGTGCTGGTGTCCTGAACTGTGCTGGTGTCCTGAACTGTGCTGGTGTCCTGAACTATACTGGTGTCCTGAACTGTGCTGGTGTCCTGAACTGTGCTGGTGTCCTGAACTGTGCTGGTGTCCTGAACTATACTGGTGTCCTGAACTGTGCTGGTGTCCTGAACTGTGCTGGTGTCCTGAACTGTGCTGGTGTCCTGAACTGTGCTGGTGTCCTGAACTATACTGGTGTCCTGAACTGTGCTGGTGTCCTGAACTGTGCTGGTGTCCTGAACTGTACTGGTGTCCTGAACTGTGCTGGTAACTGTGCTGGTGTCCTGAACTGTGCTGGTGTCCTGAACTGTGCTGGTGTCCTGAACTGTGCTGGTGTCCTGAACTGTGCTGGTGTCCTGAACTGTGCTGGTGTCCTGAACTGTGCTGGTGTCCTGAACTGTGCTGGTGTCCTGAACTGTGCTGGTGTCCTGAACTGTGCTGGTGTCCTGAACTGTGCTGGTGTCCTGAACTATACTGGTGTCCTGAACTGTGCTGGTGTCCTGAACTGTGCTGGTGTCCTGAACTGTGCTGGTGTCCTGAACTATACTGGTGTCCTGAACTGTGCTGGTGTCCTGAACTGTGCTGGTGTCCTGAACTGTGCTGGTGCCCTGAACTGTGCTGGTGTCCTGAACTATACTGGTGTCCTGAACTGTGCTGGTGTCCTGAACTGTGCTGGTGTCCTGAACTGTGCTGGTGTCCTGAACTGTTCTGCACACATATAAATGCTGGCATTATAACTATATAACCGTAAAATCAGTGCGTTTTTAGTTTTTAGTTCTAGAATACAACTTTTAGAGATATTATACAGCTCAATGGTCTTCCAGAAAATGCTAAAGTCACCATAATGTTGTGCTGATGAATGTTGAAAATGAAGACATTAGAGTGTTAGTGTGAGCCTGTGCATCACCACTGTAACTGTGTAACGACGGCACTGAGGATCCTGGACAACTCAACTCAGATTATTTCATCCAGATCCTCTCTGGCATTAACCCTGAGATGTGGAAAGTACATGAACAGGCGTTCTGAAACCACAGCATGATCATTCCTGCTGTATCATCGAACTGAGCACGTGTACACACACTGGCAGACGAGTGTCAAGCTGAAGGAAGCGCTGGAGGCGGTGACATTATAACGTTAGCCTGCTGACCCGCGGGGTTAAACGGCTAATGCAGTCTGAGTCTGACAGCCAGTGATGGTTCAGACATCAGCATGACCTTCAACACTACACAACTACATCACTGATGATCACTGCTAACCGGCAAACCACAGCGGTCTGGCCCTTAAAGGGATAGTTCACTTTGAAATTAATTTTTGGTATGTTTTAGCTTACCTCAAGGGCATCCAAGATGTAGGTGTCTTTTTTTCCGCAGTAGTTTCAATTTTGATATTTTTAGGTCAAACCGTTCTTGTCTGTCAGTCATATAATGCAGGTCTATGGTCACTGTCTCAAAGAGCATGCACAGAGTCCAAATTAAAACAATTCCCCATCGTCCAAATTAAACAATTCCCCATCGTAAGTACACATTGATGGCCTAAGACACGAAACGAGCGGTTTGTGTGAGAAAACGAACAGTATTTATATCGTTTTTACCTCTTATACACAGACATGTCCAAGTGATCTGATCTGACGTGTACGCAGACTGGTT
The DNA here is from genome assembly GCF_965113295.1 of Leuciscus leuciscus. Taxonomy (NCBI): domain Eukaryota; kingdom Metazoa; phylum Chordata; class Actinopteri; order Cypriniformes; family Leuciscidae; genus Leuciscus; species Leuciscus leuciscus. Next base: position 1,322,373 of record NC_138744.1, on the reverse strand, counting down.
TCATGTCTTGGGCCATCAATGTGTACTTACGATGGGGAATTGTTTAATTTGGACTCTGTGCTTGTGTTTTGAGACCGTGACCATAGACCTGCATTATATGACTGACAGACAAGAACGGTTTGACCTAAAAATATGCACTTTTGATGGATAGATGCACTTTTATGATGGATAGATGCACTTTTATGATGGATAAATGCACTTTTATGATAGATAAATGCACTTTTATGATGGATAGATGCACTTTTATGATGATAGATGCACTTTTGATGGATAGATGCACTTTTATGATGGATAGATGCACTTTTATGATGGATAAATGCACTTTTATGATGGATAAATGCACTTTTATGATGGATAGATGCACTTTTATGATGATAGATGCACTTTTGATGGATAGATGCACTTTTATGATGGATAGATGCACTTTTATGATGGATAGATGCACTTTTATGATAGATAGATGCACTTTTATGATGATAGATGCACTTTTGATGGACAGATGCACTTTTATGATGGATAGATGCACTTTTGATGGATAGATGCACTTTTATGATGGATAGATGCACTTTTATGATGGATAGATGCACTTTTGATGGATAGATGCACTTTTATGATGGATAGATGCACTTTTATGATGGATAGATGCACTTTTGATGGATAGATGCACTATTGATGGATAGATGCACTTTTATGATGGATAGATGCACTTTTGATGGATAGATGCACTTTTATGATGGATAGATGCACTTTTATGATGGATAAATGCACTTTTGATGGATAGATGCACTTTTATGATGGATAGATGCACTTTTATGATGGATAGATGCACTTTTGATGGATAGATGCACTTTTATGATGGATAGATGCACTTTTGATGGATAAATGCACTTTTATGATGGATAGATGCACTTTTGATGGATAAATGCACTTTTATGATGGATAGATGCACTTTTGATGGATAGATGCACTTTTATGATGGATAGATGCACTTTTGATGGATAGATGCACTTTTGATGGATAGATGCACTTTTATGATGGATAGATGCACTTTTATGATGGATAGATGCACTTTTGATGGATAGATGCACTTTTATGATGGATAGATGCACTTTTGATGGATAAATGCACTTTTATGATGGATAGATGCACTTTTGATGGATAGATGCACTTTTATGATGGATAGATGCACTTTTATGATGGATAGATGCACTTTTGATGGATAGATGCACTTTTGATGGATAGATGCACTTTTATGATGGATAGATGCACTTTTGATGGATAGATGCACTTTTATGATGGATAGATGCACTTTTATGATGGATAGATGCACTTTTGATGGATAGATGCACTTTTATGATGGATAGATGCACTTTTGATGGATAAATGCACTTTTATGATGGATAGATGCACTTTTGATGGATAGATGCACTTTTATGATGGATAATGCACTTTTATGATGGATAAATGCACTTTTATGATGGATAGATGCACTTTTATGATGGATAGATGCACTTTTATGATGGATAGATGCACTTTTGATGGATAGATGCACTTTTATGATGGATAAATGCACTTTTATGATGGATAGATGCACTTTTGATGGATAGATGCACTTTTATGATGGATAATGCACTTTTATGATGGATAAATGCACTTTTATGATGGATAGATGCACTTTTATGATGGATAGATGCACTTTTATGATGATAGATGCACTTTTAAGATGGATAGATGCACTTTTATGATGGATAGATGCACTTTTATGGACTTCAAAACAGAAACAGCCATTATAAAGCTTGGAAGAGCCAGGACATTTTTAATATAACTCAGATTATGTTCGTCTGTAAGAAGAATGTGAAATACACCTAGGATGCCTTGAGGGAGAGTAAATCATGGGCTAATTTTCATTTTTGGGTGAACTATCCCTTTAAAACCTTCAGATAAACTCCCTACGATGAGTCCTTAACAGCACACACACACACACACTTCATCAGGTCTGTTCTGCTCATCTATCAGTGTGTGATGAGCTGTAGCTCATACACACACACACACACACACACACACACACACACACACACACACACACACACACACACACACACACACACACACACACACACTCATCTATCAGTGTGTGTGAGCTGTAGCTCAGGGCTGAGAGGTTCAGGACACTGATAACGAGCGCAGGAAGGAACTTCTCCTCATAATGCACTCTTTTGTTTATTAAACGAGTGGTCAAAAAGGCACGGCCTCAGCTTTCCCTCTGTCAGATCAATTACCCTGAACTACAGCCATGCATCATCTGCGCTTTCATTAGCCAGAGCTGTCAGCGAGGTCAACAACACAACTGCTTGAGTTCTGCATGAAACAAGTAAAAAAGTGCTTACTCTTCATCTTTTACATGTATTTCTAATGGCAAACCCCACTGTCTATGTGTCCTGTACTGTTGCTTATTTGTCTTTTCAATATTACCTATTGATATGTTTGTGTTTGTGCTCAAACAAATCAATTCACATTTATTTGTATCACGCTTTCACAAACACATCGTTTCAAAGCAGCTTTACAGAAAATACATGAGTCGACTTTACAATTTACAGTTTATATGTTATCAGAGGAAAAGTTATGCATTTCAGAAATATACATATACCAATCACAGTTAGATAAAAATGTATTAATTAAAAGTCATAATTTAAAGCTACAATATGCAAGAATTTTTGGCCTCTGGAGGGCGCTACATTCCAAACAACAACAACGGCGTAGCTTGATGACGATGTGAAGGAGCGTGGAATGATGGGAACTGCCGTTTTAAACTCCACCGTGGATGTAAATCAGTCAGACGGGAATCTAAAATCATGTTCATGGATGAGGCTAAGTTCTTTTTTTATAATGACATGCTTTTTGTGGCGCGGTCTGTAATGGGAGAGAGAAGAGACGAGCAAGTAGGTCAAGTGCAAATGACGAACACCTGTGTTTTATTGCAGTGATCCGCGTGGAGAGACCGCTTATAAGCCGCGCTGGAACGAGAGAGAGACTGAAGAGAAAATTGGACGCAGAGAAAGAAAACCGGTGGATCCGAGCTCTCATTTTTGAACTGTTTTGTGCCGTCGCGGTTGCCACAGTGAATGCGCGTTGTGCACGACTTTTGTTTGTTTTGCTTTATTTTAATAAAGTACGAGTCCCAGTCACGCCGACCCCTGTCTTCTTCTTCCTTCCTGACTCTTAAACCTCATCACACTTTTATTTCATTAAAATGAATTAACCGCAAGAAAAGTAAGGTTTAATACTTCATAGATGTTACTGTATGTCGAATTCATTGTTGTGATAACGTGGGGCAGTTTTACGTGTTCTAAACAATTGTTGTAAAAGTACATTCGAACATACCCACATCATTTGCCAAAATACTGATTAATATTTATGTATAACACATGCTATATTTATTTACATGGCCATAAACACCAGACGTGATAAACAATGTCAATAAACTAAACAGAAATCTAAAGCAATAATACTTCCCTTACATACCGAATGCTACATTAGGAAATATAAAATTAAGCATAACGTTACTTTGTCGACAGAACCAGCTGCAATCGGTAAAGAATAATTATGTACCATAACGACTGCAAGAAACAAGCTACGTGTGTGTTGCTTGATAGACGCTACAACTACAACTTCCGCATTTGTCCAGGACTCCACGCAGTACGAGCGGAAACCGAGGGTAACGCGGATATGACGCAATTGACTGGCGACTCCCAGCTCACCCCTGCTCTAACGCCCCGTTTCCTTGGTTAAAATCGCAATTTTCTCACGATTTAAAAATAGTTGGAAACATTTGGGATATTGTAAGTAATCAACTTAACAAAATATATAACACTGGCCTTGAGATTATGGGATATTTTAATGCAAAATTATTGCATATTGTACCTTTAAGTCAGAAACAATGAGCTCATTGAAGTAATGAATACTTGTAGATAAATCACATTGTAGA
>NC_138744.1:1148388-1313388 GCF_965113295.1 Leuciscus leuciscus | reverse complement strand
CCCCCAAAATGGATAAAATCTATCAACAGATTCCATTCCACTGGGCGTCTGAGACGAGCATCACCAGCCAGTCTGTCTGCAAATCCTCTTTAGTGTTATTTGTGGGAATCCCCATTTCGTTGCAAACATAACAGGACTGCAAGTCATCATCTGTGGCATTAAAACACCAAAGCTTCACACAGAAAAACTACATCTGCTGATAAAACAAGACGTCTAAAGTCACAAAATGTAGATATTTACTCATGTGTGTATTGATGAAGGATTAAATCAAGCCAATGACACATGAACTGAGACCATCTGAAGTAGGGGCGAGTATCGTTTGAGTTTTAGTGATTCCGATTCTCCTTATCAATTCTTATTCTTAGAGATTCCCAGTTTTGATTCCAATAAGGTAGAATTTGTTTAATTTTCCAACAAAAAAACTGTTGCAGCTGAATAGCAAGAGCAGAACTCATCAGGCTACTGAACACTTTTGCTTATGGTTTTAACATAAATACCACAGCAAAAACAGTAAGACTAACTAATATAAATTTCAAACATTATTTAAGACAAGGACACGGTCAGTAATAAAATACGAACAAATAAAGAAATGAGCAATAGCACAAATAAATACAAGTGAACCATGAGGCAAATTAAATATAGTGTTTTTAGGTTTTCAGGGAGGCATAGTACAGACACTGAAATCAAATATAATAAAATGTTTAAAAAAAAGAAATGTCCTGATAATTTACTCTCCCTCGCGTCATCCAAGATGTTCATGTCTTTCTTTCTTCAGTCAAAAAGAAATGAAGGTTTTTGAGGTGACCTTTCAACCTGATTACATAATGTGTGTCGCATCACAGCTAGTGCAAGTCCAGGATTTGTGTTTAAAGGGGTGATTGAGTATGATTTGACTTCTCTAACTGTAGTTAGTGTGTAATGTTGCTGTTTGATCATAAACAACATCTGCAAAGTTACAACACTCAAAATTCAAAGCAAAGGGAGATATTTGCTTTTACAGAAATCATTTTTTCAGGACTGCAACAAACGGCTGGTAGAGACTACACCACATTCCTCCAGGGTTAGTGACATCACCAACCCTAACATTTGCATAAACCCCGCCCCCGGAAACACGCAGTCCAAGTTGAGAAGATTGAGTTGTTGTAGTCGAGCACATGCGAGTCTGCTCAAGCTGTCGCATCCGTCTTTTCACATGCAATAGAGAGTCACTCTGTGTGCATCTCACAACAGTTCCTATACGAGCGATTTATAGATTATCATGACAGAATATGCTAACTGAAGATAGTTAACTCCACATCAGCAACATAAATTCATCAACTAACCATTCAGAGACGTCCTGTTGCATTCTACGTGTTGTCACTTCTTCTTGAGTCTCTCCATCTTTGTCTGACTCCGTTTAAACATAAAAGGCAGAACAGTTTCTGTGTGAGGTAATCGGAGCTGCTAACACACAAGCTCTTGAAGCTCCGCCCCCTGTGCCGGGAGCAGCAGCTCATTTGCATTTAAAGGGACAGACACAAAACAGTGCGTTTTTGCTCACCCTCAAAAAGTGACAACTTTAACATGCTATATAAAAATATCTGTGGGGTATTTTGAGCTAAAACTTCACACTCTGGGGACATCAGAGATTTATTTTACATCTTGTGAAAAAGGCATTATAACACCCCTTTAAAAGTATATAAATGTTTACTTTGTTATAAAACGTCCGCTGGTTTGTCTAGATAAGACTCTTATTCCTCGGCTGGATCGTGTCGAGACTTTGAAGCTGCACTGAAACTCACATCTGGACTGAAGAAAGAAAGACATGAACATCTTGGATGACGTGGGGGAGAGTAAATTATCAGGACATTTGAATTCTGAAGTGAACGACTGCTTGTTCAAAAGCGGAATCAAAATCGAAAGAATTCCCAACCCTAATCTTCTGACAGAAAAGGCATTTCCCAGGTTGAGCCAGTAGAGATGTATTTCCCTGTAATCTCGACACCATGAGCTGTTATCAAAGCTAATCCCACATATCTGGAAGAGGCAGAGCAATAACAAAACACAAAGTGCCACTTTCTCTTCAACCCGACTACAGACAAAGCATCAGGCCTTGAATAGACACAGATGTGCTGGGTTCCTCACGGCTATTGTCTGCTTATCTACTTCCCATCAGGAGGAACACACACCGCCTCTGTTTTGGCTGTGGATTTCATTCATGCAACCCTCATTTGTCTTTTCCTTTCATTTCCCTTTTCTCATCTCCTCCGTCTATCTGCAGATGTTTTCCTCTACTGTCTCCTCCACTAATCTTTGATTACGACCTCCCGTGAGAGATTAAAGGTGACATTATGCCCCTTTTCACAAGATGTAATATAAATCTATAGTTTCCCCAGAATGTGTCTGTGAAATTTCAGCTCAAAATACCAGATCATTTATTATAGCTTGTCAAAGTTGCCCCTTTACACCGTGTCCTAACTACACACGCCGTGACACGTGATAAAATGCCTCTTTTCCATGTTGCTCAGAGTGTTTGTCCTAACCAGCGACGACGACACGCGACGATTCTGTTTTAGAAACGCTTTCTACTTTTCTGTGATGTCGCGCTGGAACAACAAACACAAAGTGTGGCAATGATAATCTCAGGTACTGTTTATGTGCTTTATTTAATGTTAAAAGCGTGTAATGTGACTCTGAATATCATTTAGTGCTCCAGCTTTGTAGCTGTAAAAGCAAAAATGGATAATTCACCTCAGATCTTGAAATTAAACAAATGGAAACAAGAATGTTCAAACTGTGAACAAACAAGTGTATTCTTTGACAAAGATTGTTTTAGTAACTCAGTATGTATTTGAATAATGTTTAAATGGTTTAATATTTGTGAATTTGATTATGTAGACTCTTCTTGTGAGTGCCGTCAGGATTACTCTCTGGTGCCGTGCACTCGCCGCGAGACTCCGCCCACACGCTGCTCTGATTGGCTGTGGGTTTTGATTGATTTTGACGCATCTCGCAGTCGCGTCGCGTCAAGTGTGGACAGACAAATTATTTGTCGCTGGAATCTTATCGCATCGCGTCTGGTTAGGACATGGTGTAATGGGTGTGAACAAAAGCACAGCGTTTCAGCGTCCCTTTAAATGCAAATGAGCTTTAGCTCCGCCTCCATTCAGAAGAGGGCGGAGTCTTTACACGAGCTTCAGAAACTCCAGCAATAACAAAACAGGCCAATCTCACTCATCCAGAATCCCAGAATAACCAGTAGCGAGAGCAGCCTTACGGAGAGACTCAGGAAGAGCTTCTGAATGTTAGACATTTCTGTAGTTGTTGTGGAGTTACATTGATCATCTCATCATCATGTTTAACTTCTCCACAAGTGTCCACAGTTCCTGAGGTGTTTATATTGGTCAATAGTGTTCAGTGCTCGTCTGTGCTCAACCACAGAACAGTTTCAGGCTTTGCTGGATCTTTATCATTGCGTTAGAACTGGTCACTGTTGTCGCTCGTGGAACCAAATGTCGGCTGGTGTGTGTAAACGTGCAGATTAAGGGCCGGTAATATTATAATAAGATCCTCTTCATACGTCAGAAGGAGAGTGAAATCTGACCGGCTTATTTTCTAACATGCTTGCAGAGAAAGACTCACCAGAACACAGTTACTGGGTTTCACTTTTCATGTTTTCTGGGTTGTTAGAAGCGCCTGGACCCGATTATAGATTATAGCACTTAAACATGGAAAGTCCGATTTTCATGATATGTCAAACACGGCTCACCTTCCACACATATGCTGGAGGGAAACATCTCCTTCAGAAGGTCTCCCAGTGTGAGAGTGTGTCCCTCGGCAGACACGGGCCGGAAGAGCTTCTGGATGAACGGGCGGTCACTCGTCGTCTGCAACGGGACAGAGATCAACACTGTTAGACTGACTATAGGGAGTGGTTTATCACAGCTTGTAAATGTTTTATATAAAAGTATATGTGTGTTTATTGTAATGTATGTTTGTTTGTATGATCCAGTGTAACTCTCCTGCCAGGCTGTTGTTGAAAATAAGAACTTGTTCTAAAGTGACTTGCCTGGTTAAATAAAGGTTAAAATAAATTAAAAAACAAATAAACAATCACAGTGCAACGTTCTCAAAAAAAGGCTGAATCTGAATTGTGTCAAAATACAGCATATGTTCAAAGCTATTAAGATACTGATATGCGAGACTGTTATTGGTTATTTAACAGAAGTTCTGCCAGCTGCAAAATTACCCAACAGCCCTTTCAATAGAAAGTGAACATTTATGGTTTTCAGAATTTTTCAGGGCACTTTTGAAGTAAATCCAGCCTTTAATGTTGTTTATGTGTCTATGTGGTGTTTTTAATCTGCTTTAAGACAAACCATGTGTAAGTTCATAAGTCGACAGCATTGCTGAGTATTTCCTCCTTAAAACTGCAGTGAACCAAAGACAGTCTCAAACACACGCTTTGAAATCGCTGGTGTTTCTGACGTCACAAACTACCTTGTAACCAATCAGATCAACGTGTGATCGTCAACCAGTGGATCTCTGAGCTGAGTGAGTGAGTGGAGGCGGGGCTCATTTCCATATTCATAGAGCAGCGCATACTAAATGAGGCGAGGGTGTCGAGTTACGTTCAAGATATTTTAAGGCATGAAGACATTTTTTTTCAAGGAAAAACTATCAAATATGTCATTTTGGTGACCAGAGATGAGTTTAAGGGATAAAACTTTAAAAGAAATGTTCAGTGGCTAAATACATGTTACTGATGATACTACTTTTTTCTACTAATCTACATTTCCTTCAGCCTGAGGCTTATTCATTTCACTTCTGGTGTGAAAGAGCCGTTACATTTGCCAAAACTTTGTTGTAATATTTGTTAATTTTGTAAAATGTAACGCATCACTTTCCATAAAAAATGAAACTAAGTAACGCAATTATTTTTTAGGGAGTAACACAATATTGTAATCTAACTCACATCAGATGCTTTTAACATTAAATAAAGCTCATAATCAGTGATTATAACTGTCATGTTGCAGATCCAGCCGCGGCGTCGCAGGAATAGAAACCAAGTGTCAGTGAGCGGCTGTTTTGAGCCCACACTGGTGTGTGTGATGCTGTGAACAGCGGAACGAGATATTGAGTGTGTTAACAGCCGGTAGTCACGGCATAGTCTTTCCTCCGGCATCGGGGTGTCGAATGCTGGACGGGATCCAGGTTTCACACACACATCTCGCATGTGGTCAGTGACCGAGCGTGTCATTCTGTAAGATCTGGACAAACACAGCCTGATAAACAATAGGACTGGATGTTGGCGCTGTGAAAAGCTGCTGTGACACGACACCCTCGGCTCTCGGGAAGAGAAGGTGTCTCAGGATGATCCGCTCTCGATCGGGTTTCCAGAAAAACTGACTCACCGAGATCATCTGAGAGAGAGAGTGTGAGAAGTGACAGCTACTTCCATGCATTTTTAAAGGCCAGCATTAATTATTGAGCTCGGCATTATCCGAAAGGCTCCTGATGCTGATGAGAAGTGTGATACTCTGGGTGCCGACACTTTCTTTTCAACTCCCCTGACACTCGACCTGGAAGACCAACACATGACCCGGCACAAGCCTTTCTCTGAGCGGAGGAGAGGCGCTCTCGGGTCTCAGGCGACTGGATATCATCATCATCATCATCATCATCATTAGAGGATCTTTCAGGAATAATCAGAGTCTGGCCTTAATCCAGGGATATGGTCAAGAAGAAATAAATAAATAAACACCAAACAGGTGAGAAATTTGAATATTGAAAACTTAAATTTGGAATTGAAATATTGCAAGTGACTAAATTCAAATGGTCCAAAAAAACTATCAACGCAAATATTGAATAAAATTTTGAAGATCAGAGGTGGACTCCACTCTTCTGAATATGATGATGATTAGAGGATCTTAGAGGGCTTAATCCAGGGATGTGGTCAAAAAGTAAAAACATAAACACCAAAAAGGTGAGAAATTTGAATATTGAAAACATTCAGGGTTTGAAATGAACTTTTTCACTCACCGGCAAATTTGGCTTCTAAATTTTTAAGTTACCGGCAATTCAGAACTTCTACTAGCCAAAAGAGGAAAAATAAACCAGCTTACCTACATCACATCTATATATATATATATTTTATATATATATAAAATTTGAAATTCATAAATTAATTTCTTATTCAAACAAAATCCTGTCATCCAGCGTCTCCTTCTACTCTTTCCTCATTTTCACCAAACACATGTTGCAGGAGGACAGATCAATACTGTACAGAGAACATTAAAAACTGTAGGCTGTTGGAAAATAATGTCTTTGAAAATGTGAAAAATGTTTGTTATGATGTAATAGTGTGTGAGATTAATACATTTTTCGAGCTCATATTGGACTTTTATCCGACCGCATCTATGAATGATTCGGGAGTGCGGGGCGTCATATTTTCTATAAGGTAATAATGTTGACAGCACAGTGTACACTGGAGTTATTACAGTATATCTGATGTGAAACTGATCTTCATCAATAGCAATCAGAAACAGATAGAGGATGATAGAGGAAAAGAGAAGAGCGTAACTTCCTTTTCATGACCACTTTTAAAAAGGCCAATGAATAAATCAAGCAAAAAAATGAAAAAATCTAAATATCAAACTGTCATTCAAATATTCAAACGGTGAATTCAAATAATTAAATAAACAGTCAAATGTCTATCAAATATAATATTTATACACTTATCGGACCAAGCATACAAATGGGCAGGAAATTAAGTGAAATGCATTCTGGGAATGACTTGACAACAGCTTTTAACATTTGACCAATCTGTGGCACCATCATAGAGTTGATATGAAATTATTGATATCAGTGGATGTTACAATTGCACAGATAAAGCCTTTTCTCTCTCGTCATCACGTGTTGATGCGTCACACAAAAGCGGTTCGGTAAATCAAAAAGCGATTAAAATTGTCTCATTCTAACGATGCAGTAATAAACTTCATAAATCTATTTACATAAAAAAGATTGATATCACCACACCTTGTGTTGAATTGCTGACATTAAATAAGAAAAAGTAAAAACTCCTTTCATTTTCTCCATAGGGAAATAGATTTTAAAGGATAACTTATGAGCCTTTAAAGTCAGCCGGCATTATTTCAACTTATTGAATCATGTTAATAATCATGAAATCATGACAATAATCGTGTTTAACTCCTGAATTCCTGGTGGAAAACAGGGCTGGCCGATATGGCCAAACATATCATCACGACTTTCTTTTTCCATATCATATGATATCAATATTTATCACAATATTAATTTGCCATTAAAGGGGAAGGAAGTGCGTTCCACATGTGTGTTAGACCTTGAGAATTAATGTAAACCTGCTAATGTGTTCCTTCACTATTAAACTCCTCAGACTGGCTGCCTTTACTTTACGGCCACATGAAATCAAATAGATTTTTTCCTAAATTCTATTTTATTTATTTTTGCGATTCAGTGTTTTATAAATTAATACAAATGTATATAAACTATTACAATGTAATCAAGTGAAAATATAACAATTAATTTACAAGAAAACATTGCATTTTTTTTTGTAAAACAAAATGCTGCACAAAAGAATTGTATACATTTAAAACATGGATGAAAGAAATATCTTTGTTGTATGATGTTACTTAGAAATGTAATAATAACACTGAGAAGTACATCTTACGATCCAGTAGTGATGGATTTCTGTCATCATTTCTTGAAGTTAAACTGAACTCTTATTTTGACGGGTTGTCAGGATCAGTTTCAGTGTGTATTTGACGGTAGTTTTTATCAAATAAAACAGTGAAAAGTTTCAGAAAAGTTCATGTCCTCATATATTGAGATGCAGACGCTGAATATCATATCAATAACTATCTAAAGCGATGTCAATATGATATCGTTTATCACCCAGCCCTAATGAAAAACTACATTACCCATGATGCACACCAATCAGAGAATCGAAGAGCGATTTAGCTCCGCCCACTCCCATGAAGCACTGCGAATTACATCCTGTAATCTCCCTGCGCTCGACACTATATATGCATACATATTTTGCAATAACCTGAATATATGTAGTTTTATTAATATAATCAACATTGTTAAACGAGTAGTTTAATGTTTCTAAAGCTCATGTGTGTGTATGAAATGAATAAATGAACAAATACCTGATATATCCTGAAGGGAATATAGCGGAAGCCGCCCTCTTCTGTGGGATACTCCATGAGTTTACGATTCATGGCCCAGAACTGGTCGAATTTATCTGTGAAAGAAGCAGATCACAGTAATCAGTGACAGTAGCTGAAGGAGATCACACAGCAGTCTCTCTGCCCTCGGACACACAAGGAGACGCCTGGAGGAATCACAGCTGTCCTGTGTGTGTGTGTGTGTGTGTGTGTGTGTGTGTGTGTGTGTGTGTGTGTGTGTCTTCAGTCACGCTGGCTGCATTCTCACATGTGCAGGTGAAAATCAACATCCGCTTAGAAATTGTTACTTTCTCTGCTCTCTCTCACACACACACACACACACACACACACACACACACACACACACACACACACACACACACACACACACACACACACACACACACGACAGCTGTGTGTTATCAAAACATCTCTGCTTCTGAAACTCACAGCTCTCAGTTTATCTGCAGAGCTTCACGTTTTCACCTTTAAATGAACGACTGAAACCTGAACACACACACACACACACACACACACACACACACACACACACACACACACACACACACACACACGGACAAAAGAACGTATGGTTCTGAAGAAACTGAAGACATTACGTGGCAAGCTTTGGGACGAACTACTTCATCATGAGTGTGTCTTTAACGGGCCGTTCCTGCGCTTATTAAATGCACCTGTTAAACTGGCCTGTCAATCATCTCTTGCACATTCACCATGTTTGTAGTTTTTTATTCGTATTTGTAGTTCTAATCGAATCCTTGTCCAAAACACAATGGGTTGTGGGCAATATAAACCCGTTAATAAACTACGTACAACATACTACGGTTTGGAACACACTAATTCTAATTTCGATTGCTTTTATTCAGGACAGATAGCCTGTGCTCATCACACACTGCATGAGTTTCTGTCCATTATTAGCTTTAACTTCCTGTCGACTCATCCAGAATGCAGATCGTGTCAGAAATAAGAGTGTGTGTAGAGATGTGAGCCTCATATTCTTCTATATCATACTATATATATAAGCCATAGAGCCTGATGTATCAAATTATGATACTCAACAACAATTTGATTACAGGTTCAATAAAATGTTCAAAAAAAATTCTGTGTGTGTGTACCGTTCTGCAGCCCCATCCACAGCTGTGTGTGTGTGTGTGTGTGTGTGTGTGTGTGTGTGTACCGTTCTGCAGCCCCATCCACAGCTGTGTGTGTGTGTGTGTGTGTGTGTGTGTGTGTGTGTACCGTTCTGCAGCCCCATCCACAGCTGTGTGTGTGTGTGTGTGTGTGTGTGTGTGTGTGTGTGTGTGTGTGTACCGTTCTGCAGCCCCATCCACAGCTGTGTGTGTGTGTGTGTGTGTGTGTACCGTTCTGCAGCCCCATCCACAGCTGTGTGTGTGTGTGTGTGTGTGTGTGTGTGTGTGTGTGTGTGTGTGTGTGTGTGTACCGTTCTGCAGCCCCATCCACAGCTGTGTGTGTGTGTGTGTGTGTGTGTGTACCGTTCTGCAGCCCCATCCACAGCTGTGTGTGTGTGTGTGTGTGTGTACCGTTCTGCAGCCCCATCCACAGCTGTGTGTGTGTGTGTGTGTGTGTGTGTACCGTTCTGCAGCCCCATCCACAGCTGTGTGTGTGTGTGTGTGTGTGTGTGTACCGTTCTGCAGCCCCATCCACAGCTGTGTGTGTGTGTGTATGTGTGTGTGTGTGTGTACCGTTCTGCAGCCCCATCCACAGCTGTGTGTGTGTGTGTGTGTGTGTGTGTGTGTGTGTGTGTGTGTGTGTGTGTGTGTGTGTGTGTACCGTTCTGCAGCCCCATCCACAGCTGTGTGTGTGTGTGTGTGTGTGTGTGTGTGTACCGTTCTGCAGCCCCATCCACAGCTGTGTGTGTGTGTGTGTGTGTGTGTGTGTACCGTTCTGCAGCCCCATCCACAGCTGTGTGTGTGTGTGTGTGTGTGTGTACCGTTCTGCAGCCCCATCCACAGCTGTGTGTGTGTGTGTGTGTGTGTGTGTACCGTTCTGCAGCCCCATCCACAGCTGTGTGTGTGTGTGTGTGTGTGTGTGTGTGTACCGTTCTGCAGCCCCATCCACAGCTGTGTGTGTGTGTGTGTGTGTGTGTACCGTTCTGCAGCCCCATCCACAGCTGTGTGTGTGTGTGTGTGTGTGTGTGTGTGTGTGTACCGTTCTGCAGCCCCATCCACAGCTGTGTGTGTGTGTGTGTGTGTGTGTGTACCGTTCTGCAGCCCCATCCACAGCTGTGTGTGTGTGTGTGTGTGTGTGTGTGTGTGTGTGTGTGTGTGTGTGTGTGTGTGTGTGTGTACCGTTCTGCAGCCCCATCCACAGCTGTGTGTGTGTGTGTGTGTGTGTGTGTGTGTGTGTACCGTTCTGAAGCCCCATCCACAGCTGTGTGTGTGTGTGTGTGTGTGTGTGTACCGTTCTGCAGCCCCATCCACAGCTGTGTGTGTGTGTGTGTGTGTGTGTGTGTGTACCGTTCTGCAGCCCCATCCACAGCTGTGTGTGTGTGTGTGTGTGTGTGTGTACCGTTCTGCAGCCCCATCCACAGCTGTGTGTGTGTGTGTGTGTGTGTACCGTTCTGCAGCCCCATCCACAGTGGTGTGTGTGTGTGTGTGTGTGTGTGTGTGTGTGTGTGTGTGTGTGTGTGTGTGTGTGTGTACTGTTCTGCAGCCCCATCCACAGTGGTGTGTGTGTGTGTGTGTGTGTGTGTGTGTGTGTGTGTGTGTGTGTGTGTGTGTACCGTTCTGTAGCCCCATCCACAGTGGTGTGTGTGTGTGTGTGTGTGTGTGTGTGTGTGTGTGTGTGTGTACCGTTCTGCAGCCCCATCCACAGTGGTGTGTGTGTGTGTGTGTGTGTGTGTGTGTGTGTGTGTGTGTGTGTGTGTGTGTGTGTGTGTGTGTACCGTTCTGCAGCCCCATCCACAGCTGCTTGTGGTCCTTCTTCTGCATGTCGTTGATCACCTGACTCTTGTGTTTGAGGGCGTCGGCCTCTTTAATGCTGGACATGAAGTGTGCCTCGATCACAGAGTTGGATGTGCAGTGGAGCAGGTCGTGTTCGGGGAAGTTCTGCAGGATACAGCACATCAGCACTCTGGCACAGTAACAACATCATATGAGGAAGCAGGGAGGAGTTCACACACACCTTAAAGTGCACGGACACACTCCAGGGCAGAGCGGTGTTGGACGCGTGCAAGTCGAACAGCACACCGATGGGATAGTGCCTGAACACAAGCACACACAGTTACACACTACAGTTACACACCACAGCTCATTCTGCTGAAGAAGAAGAACAGTTACAGAAACTCTGGCAACCGTTCACAGTCAGTCGAGTCTCCTGCATTTATCCAGCGCTTCACAGTCAGTCGAGTCTCCTGCATTTATCCAGCGCTTCACAGTCAGTCGAGTCTCCTGCATTTATCCAGCGCTTCACAGTCAGTCGAGTCTCCTGCATTTATCCAGCGCTTCACCAGCACTGGCGTCTCAGAGCGGCTCTACAGGGGTAACAGGAGATCACAGTAGCAGAGGCTGTGCTGGCTCTACAGCAGCTCTAGAGTGAAGTTACTGTCCAGATAAAGTTAGATTTGAGTGATTCACTTCCATTGTAGAGATCATTAGTTATTAACTTAGGCGCCGCTAACACATCGATCACTTCATAGACTTCATAGATCACTTTAATGACATGAATTCTTCAGTTAAACTGATCCCTCAATACATGTGAACATTTAAGCTAAGGAGAGGAATATAAATCAATGCTTGAGGGATTTATCAACCTAATGTCCACACCCCACATTTCCCTTTCTTTTGTTATTTAAAAATGTTTTTTTTTTGTTTTTTTTAAGCTTTTCCTCCGAAACACAGCATATATATCACATGTCCTGTACTGTTCATCTCAGATATTACCAACAGGTGGTGGTGAAGGATGTTAAAACAATTCTTGAATCGGCAAAAGTAAAATGCTTAGATGTTGGAATATGCAGGACACACGGAAACAACAAAAATAAATAAAAATAAACATTTATGTCGGGAAAGTTCTTGAAGAAGAGACACTGAATTACTTTGAACAAGGAGGATCTAATTTTTTTATGGTTATTATTTATTACATTTGTGTGTATGTGTGTTATTGTTAGACGTTGTGTATAGTATCCTGTGGGTTGGTATGTGTGAGTGAATAGATGTTGGTTTATGTGTTGTATGGTTTTGATATGTCTCACAGTTGTCATGGCAGCAGGAGATCCTCAGCTTTACAGCGCCACCCTGTGGTGACAGACAGAAGTGCACCACTCACTCACACACAGCTCTGATCACACTACTGTTCCTTCAAGAACATCAACAATAACTCAGTCCTGTGAGACGTCTGAGGAACACGTGCTCCTTTAACCAGCAGAAACCAGTCAGTCCACACTTATACTCCACCGACAGGCCTTTAGAGAGTGGCTCGTCTGGTTAAACAATGGACGCATCATTTATACTGAACACAACATACTATTTTTCTGCTATTTATTAACCCTGTAAAGTCTACTGTATGATATTCTATGCATGAATTTCTCTAAAAATGATCAAACTCTGCTGATACCCCGTCACACTCGATCTCCTCCAGTCTTCTGTCTCTGACTGAGAGTTTACACTGTTTTATCCAGTAAAACTCTTTTAGTGTCACTGTACAAACGTCCTCCTTCATGGCCTTTACTGGTTTTTATCAAGTAAACGTAAGAATAACTTTGATATTGTTAGTGATAGTTCAAGATGAACACTTACTGGACTGAAGAAACTGAGGTTTACTTGATTATATGGATATCATTTAAAGCTACAATATGCAAGAATTTTTGGCCTCTGGAGGGCGCTACATTCCAAACAACAACAACGGCGTAGCTTGATGACGATGTGAAGGAGCGTGGAATGATGGGAACTGTCGTTTTAAACTCCACCGTGGATGTAAATCAGTCAGACGGGAATCTAAAATCATGTTCATGGATGAGGCTAAGTTCTTTTTTTATAATGACATGCTTTTTGTGGCGGGGGGGGGGTTCAGCGCGGTCTGTAATGGGAGAGAGAAGAGACGAGCAAGTAGGTCAAGTGCAAATGACGAACACCTGTGTTTTATTGCAGTGATCCGCGTGGAGAGACCGCTTATAAGCCGCGCTGGAACGAGAGAGAGACTGAAGAGAAAATTGGACGCAGAGAAAGAAAACCGGTGGATCCGAGCTCTCATTTTTGAACTGTTTTGTGCCGTCGCGGTTGCCACGGTGAATGCGCGTTGTTCACGACTTTTGTTTGTTTTGCTTTATTTTAATAAAGTAGCCTACGAGTCCCAGTCACGCCGACCCCTGTCTTCTTCTTCCTTCCTGACTCTTGAACCTCATCACACTTTTATTTCATTAAAATGAATTAACCGCAAGAAAAGTAAGGTTTAATAATACATTGGTTATCATAGATGTTACTGTATGTCGAATTCATTGTTGTGATAACGTGGGGCAGTTTTACATGTTCTAAACAATTGTTGTAAAAGTACATTCGAACATGCCCACATCATTTGCCAAAATACTGATTAATATTTATGTATAACACATGCTATATTTATTTACATGGCCATAAACACCAGACGTGATAAACAATGTCAATAAACTAAACAGAA
Organism: Leuciscus leuciscus; assembly: GCF_965113295.1. Taxonomy (NCBI): domain Eukaryota; kingdom Metazoa; phylum Chordata; class Actinopteri; order Cypriniformes; family Leuciscidae; genus Leuciscus; species Leuciscus leuciscus. Next base: position 1,299,550 of record NC_138744.1, on the reverse strand, counting down.
ATCTAAAGCAATAATACTTCCCTTACATACCGAATGCTACATTAGGAAATATAAAATTAAGCATAACGTTACTTTGTCGACAGAACCAGCTGCAATCGGTACAGAATAATTGTGTCCCATAACAACTGCAAGAAACAAGCTAAAGTTTGTAGCTTGATAGACGCTACAACTACAACTTCCGCATTTGTCCAGGACTCCACGCAGTACGAGCGGAAACCGAGGGTAACGCGGATATGACGCAGATGACTGGCGACTCCCAGCTCACCCCTGCTCTAACGCCCCGTTTCCTTGGTTAAAATCGCAATTTTCTCACGATTTAAAAATAGTTGGAAACATTTGGGATATTGTAAGTAATCAACTTAACAAAATATATAACACTGGCCTTGAGATTATGGGATATTTTAATGCAAAATTCTTGCATATTGTACCTTTAATAGAATTAATGACAATTAAATGTAATACAGAATTTTGAGAAAGTTTTATTTGTTCATCTCTCAATCATCATTGCATTGTGTGTTATAAAGTCCAGTTTTAATGTAGTTTATGTGTCTATGTGGTGTTTTTAATGTGCTTTAAGACAAAGCATGTGTAAGTTCATAAGTCGACAGCATTGCTGAGTATTTCCTCCTTAAAACTGCAGTGAACCAAAGACAGTCTCAAACACACGCTTTGAAATCGCTGGTGTTTCTGACGTCACAAACTACCTTGTAACCAATCAGATCAACGTGTGATCGTCAACCAGTGGATCTCTGAGCTGAGCGAGTGAGTGGAGGCGGGGCTCATTTGCATATTCATAGAACCACGCATATTAAATAAGGCAAGGGTGTCGAGTTACATTCAAGATATTTTAAGGCATGAAGACAATATTTTTAAGGAATCAAATATGTCATTTTGGTGAAACTACAGAGCTCTGCTAAACTAAGTATTTACATATCTTTTTGAACATCAAGACTTTATTAAGGGATTGTTTGGAAGTATCATGACAACATTTATCCTGACCTGTTCCCTCAACACTAGCAGAGAAGCTTCGGATAAAAGCATCCGCTGAACTCATGAATGTGAAAGTGAAATGTCTGTCAGCTCGACGTACCATTTGAGCGGCGTTCCCTCGTACTCGAACCACATCTCCTCCACGTCTTCTGCCTTCATGACTTTGAGGAAATGCTTCTTGACTTTATCCGTGACCAGCGTGAGGTAACTGACCCGTGGGAGCAGCAGCTGATTGGACACAACACAGGTCATGTGACACGATCCACAGCAGAGAGACACGCCTTGTCCATACACACATACTTGCGGTCTTTGCTCTTGAACACTCGTCTACTCACATTAAAGGTGCTGTATGTAATGTGTTTACTCTACTAAAGCATAAATATACCATGATATGTCTGCAGATATTGAGGAACCATGCTGAGTTCACACACCCGTTCCTCTGAAAAACACAGTTATTTTACTTATAATTATTGTGTTGTTTTGATCTGTGTGACTCCGCCCACTGCCAGTTCAGCCAATAGTGTTTCGACACCCGGGATGCCAGTTGGCGGGAAACACAGCGTATCGTATCCTTGGAAACGAGCAAACAAACTGTGTCAGAGATGGCAGATTCCACACACCCTAGAAAGCCTCGATATCCATCTAATAATCTCTGTGAACGAGAGCATGTTAAAGCGCGGATAAATCAACTCAGCTTACAGTGTGTAAGTCTCCTCGGCTTTCATTATCAACTGTGCTCGTTCCTGCCGCTTGTGCTCGTTCCTGTCGCGTGTTCTCAATCTGGCGACCCGCGTGAGCGTCGAGTCTGAGGAGGCGGGGAACAGTGATCTCCGGTATTTTGATTCGGACTGCAGTACTGGTCTCCACCACTAGCTGTCAATCTTACACACTGCACCTTTAACTGTTCCCTCTGTCTGGCCCAAGTGTTCAAGTAGGTATAAAGACTGCAAGTGTGTGTAGACCTTCTGATTACTCGATAAAACACACACTTATAGTCTTGCGAGTGTTTACAGAGCTTTTCTTTATTATATTTTCAATACTTTGCATTTTAAAATAAACCTCTACATGTCTGTTCAGTAGTCGCTGTGTAACTAACAGAAGACAGTGCTTCTAATTAACTGATGAAAACAGTTGCAAATGTTGTACAAAACAGGCCTACACACACACACACACACACACACACACACACACACACATAATCATCTTTGCACCACTAAAATGTGCAACACTTTATGTTGTTACTACCAAATGATATGCATCTAATTAATTGAAGTTACAGTGGAATGTTTTCCTCGACATCTCACGAGATCCCAAACATAATGCATGATGGGATACGCTAAGCCTCGAATACCGAGATAGTGTAGGTGTAGACCACAAGTGTGTGTGTGTGTGTAGACCACAAGTGTGTGTGTTTGGACAAGGCAAAAGAGTGTTGGTCATCTTCACTCACATAGTAGGGCTCAGCCTCTCTCTCTGTGGTCTCTTCAGGAGAGAGAGTGAAACAGGCCGGGATCCTCCCGAACCAAACGTCCCGGAGCACATCCTTGTCATCCGCCATGGTCCTGGTTCTCCAGACGCCACATACACGCTCTTCAGTGTCTGAGCTGTGCAAACACACGGGATAAATGAAGCTTTCACCAGCAGATCCAGCAGAACTCACAGTCTCCTCAGAGATCCAAAGCTCAGACCCTTCCTGTTATCTGGCCTCATATGCAGACAACTAAAGAACATGAAACAGGCTGTCAAAGTTGTTCATTTGACATATTAATCAAAAATATGTTGTAATATTTTATATGATTTAATTTATTGTTCATTTCTTTAAATTCGTTCTGCTTTGTAAATAGTGATGACATAGGCTAATTATGTTATTTATGACAGCCCATGTTTTAACAGCAAGAAAAAAGAAAAAGAAAAAACAAATATAAATAACTTGGAAATTGAAATACTTATTCTCAGGTTTATACATCTAATACTACTTGAATAGTTGTTACTTATTTTGTTCTGGCAATATTTTATTTAAACTTACAATAATAAGAATGGCTTAAATTTGTAAACAGCATTTCACCAATTAAGTAATTAATCTTTCTAGATAATTCTCTCTGATTGACAGCAATATATCATCAGCTTTCTGTCAAAGAAAGCCATTAAAACACACCTTGTGTGTGTGTGTGTGTGTGTGTGTGTGTGTGTGTGTGTGTGTGTGTGTGTGTGTGTGTGTGTGTGTGTGTTCTGAAGAAATGACATAAGAGGAAATCTACAGATAAACACCAGCTCTTATGAGTAAAGGATTAGCTGTGCTGACATTGGCTACTGTTCACATTTAACACTTTATGACAAACAGAAGAATAACGAAAACTTTAAAACGACAAACTGTAAAACTATCAACTATATTTGTGATGTTTATTCGCCTGTTCTGAAGCTGACAGTATGATTCCGTGTGTAAATAACGCTAGCACTAACAACACAGCACACGGAGACACACATTTACAGCTGATAAAGAGAGTAAAACTGCCTCGATTTCAGAAACAACTGCGAAAAAACACACATAACAGCCCGAAAACAGAATAATAACATACCTTCATTAGGTGTCGACCGGAAGCGGTAGAGTACAGCTCATCTTCGACAAACATCCGGCCCGGACCTTCAAAATAAAAGTCCCCAAGCGGTGATTTACATTCAAAATAAACGTCACCGCACGTTTATGTTTTTCAGAATAAAAGTCCTAGTCAGTTTATTACAGTGCGTTGCGTTCATCATACTGCAGCCTGTATCTATTCAAAAAAGTCCTGCATACAGTAATTAGGATGGTTGATTCTGATTTGTTTACAGTTGACCTCGCATTCAGACAAGTTTTCTCACGCAACCTATGTTATATGATATTAGTATGATAATAAAGAGATCGTTCAGTCCGGTAGATGGCGCTAAATGAATGTATCGGAAGACCAGTCGCGCACGCGCAGTACTGTCTATCGTCACTGCGCATGCGCATTGTGCACATGGAGGCAGTTGAATGAGTTGTAGCTGATATCTGAGGAAACATCTGTCGTTTCGTTTTCTTCTGTTTAATAACAAGTTGAATATATGTTATTTTTGCACTTATTGTCGAGAGTGTGATATAGGCCGACGGTGTGTTGATCTGCGGCTCGTCTGAAGCTCTGCTGGGAGTGTTGATCATCGGCTGGAGCAGATCTGTGTGTGTGTGTGTGTGTGTGTGTGTGTGTGTGTGTGTGTGTGTGTGTGTGTGTGTGTGTGTGTGTGTGTGTGAGAGAGTGAGTGAGTGATGGAGGCTCCCCCGGTCTCTGTGATGCCCGTCACGGGTGGAGCCATCAACATGATGGAGTATCTGCTGCAAGGTACACACACACACACACACACGCACACACAATGCACCTGTAGCTAGATTGTTAACTTAATATAACTTTACTTTAACTTTTTGGCAACACTTTACAATAAGGTCATTAGTTAATGCTTTAACAAAAAATTAGCAAAATGTTAATGTTAGGCTACGTTCACACTGCAGGGCTTAATGCTCAATTCCGATTTTTTGAAAAAATTCGATTTTTTTGCAAGGCCGTTCACATTTCCAATTAAATGCGACCTTTTGTGATCTCCTGTGTGAACGTGAAATGACCCAGAAGTGACCCGCATGCGCAGAAGAGTACTCAACGGTCAACGACGTCACTTGTTGTTTGCGGAAGTAGGCAAGTAGCTAAACTTTAACTGTGATACACACAAACACACGAGCGCGCGCAGCGACCGTTACACAAGAGCCAGACAGCAGCCGCTGACCTATCTAATATCAGATTCAGCACAAATAAGTTAACATAACGTATATATAATGGCCGTGGGCTTTTTTATTTTTTATTTTTTATTAACGGGCTCGTCGAGGTCGACCCGTTCGGCAGATTTACCTCAGCTCGACGAATATGCAGTCCGTTTTCAAACCGACGACTACTTCAACGCAGGATTATGACGTTTTCCGCGTATCAATGACGTGCGGGTCGGATACATGCGACCTGGCCGTTCAGACTGAAGTCGCATTTCAAAAGATCGGATATGTATCGGATTTCGGACCACATACCCAAGTGGCCTGGGTCGCATTTGAAAAGATCGGATCTGTGTCGTTCAGACTGTCATGAAAAGATCAGATACAGGTCGCATAGGGGCAAAAAAATCGGAATTGGGTCGTTTCAGCCTGCAGTGTGAACGTAGCCTTAGTTAATAGTGGTGTTAATAATGTTAGTTAGCAGTGCATTAAATAATGTTAACATTTAATCTTTAAAAAATTGTTGTTCATTGTTCGTCATGTTAACTAATAAATCCTTATTGTTGAGTGTTAATAAAACGTAAAAACTGTGACAATGAAATGTTCAAATGTAAGTTTTAATTTGTTAACATTAGTTGATTACTACACTTAACAATGAAGAATAGTTTTAAAGCATTTAATAATCTTAGTCAATACATTAGGAATAAATGACTAAAATCAGAAGTTGTATCAGTTAATATTATTTAATGGATCTTAGCGAATGAACAGTTGTATGCTTATTAACAAAGATTAATAAACTCTGACACATGTATTGCTCATTGTGAGTAAATGCAGTAACTAACCTTAAAGGTGCAGTACGCGATTTCTGAGAAACGCTGTTGATATTAGAAAATAAAAACGTAATTTTTGACCAAACCGCTAAAAGCACGAGAGGGTTAAGCTCTTCAGTGCTCATCTGTATACACATGACCAGTGACCCTTGACCCCGTGTTTGTCCTCCTGCACAGGCAGTGTTTTGGACCAGTCGCTGGAGAGCCTCTTGCATCGGCTCCGGGGTCTGTGTGATAACATGGAGCCGGAGAGCTTCGCTGACCACGAGCTGGTGTATCTCCTGAAGGGCCAGCAGGGAAACCCGTTCCTCCTGCGGGCCCGGCGCTCGCTCCTGCACCCCCCCGCCCCGTGGCACCTGCGCTACCTGGGCCAGCCCGAGGTGGGGGACAAGAGCCGGCTGGCACTGGTGAGGAACTGTGTGGACGTGTCCGCCTCGCACGGCCTGCCCGAGGTGCTCAACGAGATGGGCTTCCGCATGGACCACGAGTTCGTGGCCAAGGGCCAGATGTTCCGGAAGGGGGCCATGAAGGTGGTGGTGAGCAAGCTGTCCCGGGTCCTGGTCCCAGGGAACACGGAGAACACCGAGCCGCTGTCTCTGTCCTATCTGGTGGAGCTGAGCGTTCTGGCTCCCGCGGGGCAGGACACCGTGTCCGAGGACATGAGGAGCTTCGCGGAGCAGCTGAAGCCGCTGGTGCACCTGGAGAAGATCGACCCCAAACGCCTCATGTAGAGCCTCAGAGCACACACACACACACACACACACACACACACACACACACACACACGAGGAGCTTCGCGGAGCAGCTGAAGCCGCTGGTGCACCTGGAGAAGATCGACCCCAAACGCCTCATGTAGAGCCTCAGAGCACACACACACACACACACACACACACACACACACACACACACACACACACACACACACACACACACACGAGGAGCTTCACGGAGCAGCTAAAGCCGCTGGTGCACCTGGAGAAGATCGACCCCAAACGCCTCATGTAGAGCCTCAGAGCACACACACACACACACACACACACACACACACACACACACACACACACACACACACACGAGGAGCTTCGCGGAGCAGCTGAAGCCGCTGGTGCACCTGGAGAAGATCGACCCCAAACGCCTCATGTAGAGCCTCAGAGCACACACACACACACACGAGGAGCTTCGCAGAGCAGCTGAAGCCGCTGGTGCACCTGGAGAAGATCGACCCCAAACGCCTCATGTAGAGCCTCACACACACTCACACTTACACACACACACCTGGAGAAGATCGACCCCAAACGCCTCATGTAGAGCCTCACACACACTCACACTCACACACTCACACTCACACACACACACCTGGAGAAGATTGACCCCAAACGCCTCATGTAGAGCCTCAGAGCACACACACACACACACACCTGGAGAAGATCGACCCCAAACGCCTCATGTAGAGCCTCAGAGCACACACACACACACACACACACACACACACACACACGAGGAGCTTCGCGGAGCAGCTGAAGCCGCTGGTGCACCTGGAGAAGATCGACCCCAAACGCCTCATGTAGAGCCTCAGAGCACACACACACACACACACACACACACACACACACGAGGAGCTTCGCGGAGCAGCTGAAGCCGCTGGTGCACCTGGAGAAGATCGACCCCAAACGCCTCATGTAGAGCCTCAGAGCACACACACACACACACACACACACACACACACACGAGGAGCTTCGCGGAGCAGCTGAAGCCGCTGGTGCACCTGGAGAAGATCGACCCCAAACGCCTCATGTAGAGCCTCACACACACTCACACTTACACACACACACCTGGAGAAGATCGACCCCAAACGCCTCATGTAGAGCCTCAGAGCACACACACTCACACACACACACCTGGAGAAGATCGACCCCAAACGCCTCATGTACAGCCTCACACACACACATACACACAGCTGGAGAAGATAACACTGCTGACCATGACTGTGACTGCGACTGCACTCCTCTGGACTCCTTCAGGCCTGAAATGAAATGTTAGAATATTTCTCCCATAATGAACTGGATGAAAACAAACAGACAGATCAACCTTTCATTATTGTGTCATTGCTCAGACGACTTCATTTCTTAGATTACTCATTTTAAACTAGAACGTTACCACTCTTCTTTAAAAAAAAGTTTGTAAATTGATTCTTGTATAAAAAGACACTGACGTAAGCATGATGCTGTTTCTCATGTTCGTCTGTCTTCAGTGTGTGATGTTGCTGTTTGAGTGGGAAAAAGCTCCAGTTCTTCTCGGTAACACTTTACAATAAGGTTCATTTATTACGTGAGGGATAATGTTCATCCAGCCGGTTGTTATCTCAGAATAAACCCTGACAGGGTGATCAGGATCAGGTCTCCATCAGCCTGAAGGGGTTTATTCTGAGATCACACACACACACACACACACACACACACACACCTGAAGGGGTTTATTCTTGGTCTGCTCGCTGATCGATTGCTCCCGTCTGCCTCGCTGCCTGCTGTGAGTTTGTTTGCTTCGGTGCTGTAAGCTCCGTCTTAGCCTCGTATTTATTTCTGTTTTGAACCATCATTTACTATCATTTCTAGTTGTTTATACTACTAAACATTTGAACCTTTAATTATTTTATATATATATATATATATATATATATATATATATGTATATAGGTCTATGTAAGTTTTATTTTATTTTCATCTATCATTACATTATTTACGTAAGTTAACACCCAATACTTGAACAGTTTAAAGTGTAATCCGCCAGTTCAGGACGCAGCCTCTGAATTGGGATTCAGCAAACCAGCTTAATTTATCTGGCCATGGTCTTGGCTAAGCCGAAAATACATGACCTGGCAGCGCCGGGGCTGAAACATCCTCACCATGTCCTCCAGTAAAATGTAAAACATAAAAATGACAATAGCCAATTCTGGCTCCATAGCTGTTTACTCAATTATATCAAATGAATGATCAGGATGGCAGCTCTTCTCTCTTCTTGCAGTGGATCTGACACCTGTGAGATCAGACATGGATATCGCGGGATTCACGCTCGTGCACAGTGTTGCTAATAAACTGGATGTAATTTAAGTTCTGTTGCTTTTATATGAAAATAATTATAATGAACAAGACACCCATTTAATAATATACCAAAGACGTGTTTATCAATCATTTTTACTTTAATTGCAGACATGTTTTTATATATATATATTTGTATAAATATGACAACAATCAAATAACCCATAGATCACACTGTCAGAGAGTTTGGGAATACTAACACATAATTTATACATAAAAACATGAGATCAGAGTTTTAAAATCAAACAGTTTAAAAAGAGAACAATACATCACGGTTGTTTAAACCAATGAGCATTAAGCTGTGTCGTCAGCAAGTCGTTTCCCATCATGCTTTTGATCAGCGCAGTCGGTGGAGAGCAACTGCGCTCGACTGCAGAATCCGACACGTCCGCCTTGCGCTCGCGAGAGATTTTTGACATACGTCAGTCAGCATGACATCAGAGCAAGGCGGACCACACTCGGACACATTTCTAACCAGCATGCATCTCACGGTGATCACAGCTGATCGGTTCTGCGCAGATTTTGCTCATCTCACACAAACCTATTATGTCTATGGTCACGTCAGTCAAGCCCGAAGCAAGACACGCAAGTGACGCAACCCATAGCAACGCGTTACGGCAACGACACCTCAGACTGACAGATACGTAAAAATAGGCTACTTTAGTTTTCTTCACATTGTCATGTTAATTATAATCGAATGCATTTTGTTTTATTGACCACAATATTATCATTGATATTTGTTTGAGAGGGGCACTTTTGATTCATTTTGAAAAAGGGGCTCGACCACCCAAAATCTTTTTGTAGGAGACTTTGAGCTTTGTAAGTTTGCAGATATTATACATGCAAAAACATCAACATAACACACTAAAGAAAAAGAAAACATGAAAACGCATCATATGACCAACCATCATATGATTAATACAAATGTAATGCAACTATTATTAAAAACATGATGTATAAACTCAAGCTTCTATTGTTTTCTAAAAGTGAGCTTGAACAGTTTTTTTCTTCTCATAATTATGAAAAATGAATATTTCATTAGTCTTTGTCTCCCTCTGCTGGTACAACACAAACACAAAGATATTCAGGCTCTTTATTTACTCTAACAAAACTCAGAGCTTTCTGAATTACTGTGCGTTTATACACATAAAATGATTAATCTATGAATGAGAAACTGTAATTTGCTGTGAAATAAAATGTGTCTCACTGCCGCCTCATCAGGTCTGTCAGAGGACCGCTGAAATCTAAATGAAGTATTTAATTTATAACAGTGAAGTCACTGTATCTTCAGTCTCTGTTGATTCTGTTGACTGTGAGTCTCTGTAGTGGATCCTTATTCACCATCACAAGATCATCACAAGATCAGACTGTAACCTAAAATAAAACACACAAACAGTCACATATGCAGTATGAGATATTACATGTGTCACATCTTTTCATAAGAAAACTAACTAGATAATCTATATTAATTAATTCTCAAACATGATCATATAGCTTATATCTGATGCTCAAAGTCACTTTACAAAATCAAAAGCACATGAAACGTCTCGGTTACCAATGTAACCCTCGTTCCCTGAAGGAGGGAACGGAGACTTAGTCGATCGTACCGACTGATGGGATCACGCCAGGGAGCCAGATGTCTTCAATATAGTATACAAATTGTATATAGGTTTGCACATACCGTGGAGTTTACACACATGGATACTTAGCAAGCCGACATGAGTGTGCTTTTGACTCAAGGGTGCCCTCTATTTGAAGAGAGCACCTGAGAAGCTACTGGCTCAACACGTAAGCTATAAAACCTAGCAAAAGTATTAGGTGTCGCCCAACCCGCAGCTCTACAAACATCTGCCAGCGAGGCACCCTGCGCCAGCGCCCAGGAAGCAGCAACACTGGGGGACAAGGTACACCTTGGGTATCGTACGCCAAGATGATGGCATCCACTATCCAGTGGGCCAGCTTTTGCTTAGAGACTGCCTTCCCTTTCTGCAGGCCTCCGAAACAGATGAAGAGCTGATCTGAGGTTCTAAAGCTTTGCGTAAGGCGCGGACTGGACAGAGAAAAGCTAGGGTTGAGTCTGCCTCCTCCAGGGGCAGTGCTTGCAAGTTTACCGCTTGATCTCGAAAGGGAGTAGTGGGAACTTTCGGCACATATCCCGATTCGTCTACCGAGAAAGCGTGCAGGTCCCCTACCCTCTTGATTGAAGCCAGTGCAAGCAAGAGAACTGTCTTGAGAGACAGAATTTTTAACCTGTTAAGCTGCAACGCCACTTTTGAAAAATCCCCAGAAATGACATACCCAAACTGAACCAGAAACAGTTCATGAACCCTTTGCACTAAAAGCACAAGTATGATCTCATTTGAAAGCTGACACCTGGCAGTTTATTGTAAATGTAGAATTAATTATTGTCATAATGAAAAAAAAAATAGTTATAAATAGATTCAAAGTTTTGTAAAGTTATTAGAAATGTATTTTTATGAAACATCTTCATGAAAATAAAATTGAAGTTGGCATTGTATCAATCTAGAAATGCACTGCAGCTAAAGCCACATGTCTGACCATGTTATATTTAAAATCTGAAGATGATAAGTAAAAAAAAATTTATTTAGTTAAATGTTTTTCAAGATCATGTCATATGACTTTATTTTGATTAGACTCTAAAATGCCAACTGATGTTTGTCATCTTCTAAGCATCTATTCAAAGCATCTATTCAGTCTATTGTCTCTGTTATTTTGTTGTGCAAATGAGTCCCATTCAGCCTCAGTCTCCCCTGCACACATTCACACCTCTCCAGCCTGGTTATGGCTCTAAATATGCTTTTCTTTAGTCTGCATTATAATTACTAACGACTGGCTATTCACACTGTTTCAATCCCTCATTTATTTTATCAAAGTTCTCACTTCACATTTGAAACTGTATCAAATGCCCTTCTTGAATAAAGACACATTTCATTAAAAAAAACATAAAAAAATAACTGCTAGATGGCAGGTGCACCTAGAGCTAGCTAGCATGTTAGCTTAGCACACCATCAATACACAACAATTTATGAGATTAAAACCATGTTTGTGCTCCAAACTTACTTTATAGTGCAAGTTGAGTGTTTTAAATAATCTTCTGTGATCTGATTTGGCTTCAGATAAAAAATTCAGACAGAAGATATATTATTTTATAGTATTCTGCACGATGATAAAGTCTATATCGATTAGCATTACATTATAAATATAATCTATTATTATGAAAATACCTGACATGGCTTGAAGAACACAGGTAAATCAAATATCAATGCAATCGTGTTTATTGTCTTCAAAACGTCTTTGTCTGCATGTTACAGCGATCTCTGTTGGCTTTGTTTGTGTCAGGGACTTCCTGGAATGTCACATGATTATGGCACTTGAAAACAGTACATCAGAGTATCCAGCGCTCATAATTATTACATCGACGCATTTGGGTATAAATTCAATAAATATTATTCCTGTCTATAGAAATCTGATGTAAACCAATGAGAATCTATCAATATTTCTCCAAATCTGCACATTTTTGAGCTAAAAGCCCTGAGGGACGTTGTTTTGTCAAGAGCTGTCATGACGACAGCACAGGAGTTTTTGTCTGAATGGGAGCGGCTGACGCTCATAATTCATATTAAAGGTATCGACAAATTTTTTCCATTTCATAACTCCTGACATAAATTAAGACATAACTGTCACTATAAGTTTCTCAGATTACAATAGTGGACAAATTCTGAAACTTGAGTCTTATATATTTTTAATGATGTATAGTTTGTCAATGTAATAACATTAAATCTGATCTGAAAAAAAAAAAAAAAAAAACGCTTCAGAGCGTCCGCGCTCTGGTGAAGCTTAACAGGTTAACTCCACTGTCCGCAGGGGCTCAAAGGGAGGTCTCTGAAGTGCTGTTAACACCAGAAATAGGTCCCAAGAGGGTATGGAAGAGATGCGAGGAGGGTACAACCTCCTTGCTCCCTTAAGGAACCTGACGATCAGATCGTGCTTCCCCAGGGATTTCTCACCAACTGCATCGTGATGTGCGGCAATAGAGGCAACATACACTTTGAGGGTGGAGGGAGACAGCTCTCGCTCCAACCCCTCTTGCAGGAAAGAAAGCACCGATCCGACCGAACAAACTCGGGGGTTTTCTCCGTGAGAAGAACACCAATCGACAAACAGGTTCCACCTCGATGCATAAGCCAGTCTCATGGAGAGGGCTCTAGCAGAGGTTATAGTGTCTACGACAGCTTGTGGTAGACCCCTCAAGACCTCCACTTCCCATCCAGGGACCAGACCTGGAGTCTCCACAGGTCTGGACGTGGGTGCCAAATGGTGCCCTGCCCCTGAGAGAGAAGGTCCTCCCTCAGGGGGATGGGCCAGGGAGGGGCTGAAGAGAGGAGTATGAGTTCGGAGAATCAGGTCCGGTTGGGCCAATAAGGGGCAACTAGCAAGACCTGCTACTCTTCCTCCCTGACTCTGCACAGTAACTGTGGAATTAGGCTCACCGGGGGAAACGCATACTTGCGTAGACCTGTCGGACAGCTGTGTGCCAGTGCATCCACACCGAGAGAGTCCTTGGTTAGTGAATAAAACAACTGGCAGTGGGTCGTTTCTGGAGAGGCAAACAGGTCTTTGAGGCGTTTCAAAGCAAGTAGTACCGTTAACAACTCAAGGCAATTGATATACCAATGCAGCTGAGGACCTGTCCAGCGTCCTGCTACTGCATACCCGTCGTGCGTGGCCCCCCAACCTGTCTTGGAGGCATCTGTGAACACCACCGCATGCCTGGATGCTTGTATCATGGACACACCGGACCGGAGAAACACAGCGTCTGACCAAGGTTGGAAGGTTTTCCAGCAAGTTTGAGAAATCGCAACCGGGAACCTGCCGTCTTTCCACGCCCTCCATGGGACCCGGCCAAGAAGCCAATGCTGAAGTGGTCTCATATGTATCAACCCCAGTGGCGTGACTGCCGCTGCGGAAGCCATATGCCCCAGGAGCCTCTGAAAGTATTTCAGTGGAACCACCTTCCTGCTCTTGAACGTATCCAAGCAGTTCAGCATCAACTGGGCATCAACGTTAGACGTGCCGTCTGTTTGACCGAGTCCAACTCCATACCGAGAAAATAGATGCTCTGCCCGGGGGTGAGCTTGCTCTTTTCCCAGTTGACCTGAAGGCCCAATAGACTGATATGCTGGAGCAGCAAGTCCCTGTGTTCACACAACTGTTCCCGCGACTGAGCCAGTATCAGCCAGTCGTCGAGGTAGTTTAGGACACGAACGCCCTGTTCTCTCAAGGGAGAAATGGCCGTCTCCGCGAGCTTCGTAAAGACGCGGGGGGACAGAGACAGTTCAAAGGGTAGGACTTTGTACTGATATGCCCGACCCTCGAACGCGAACCTCTGGAATGGCCTGTGTCGCGGCAGGATGGAGACGTGAAAGTACGCATCCTTCAGGTCTACCGCTGCAAACCAATCTCCTGGATGGACACATCTGCATATGTCCTTGAGTACTATCATCTTGAACGGGAGCTTGTAAAGGGCCCGATTCAAGATGCATAGGTCCAAGATTGGTCTTAATCCACCTCCTCTCTATGGCATAATGAAGTAAGGGCTGTAAAACCCTCGCTTCATGTCGGCTACAGACACCGGTTCTATTGCATCCTTCGCCAGTAGGACAGCAATTTTCGCACGCAAGATTGGGGCAGATCTGCTCTTCACAACCGTGGAGCGAACGCCAGCAAATCTGGGTGGGTGCTGGTGGAACTGAATCGTGTAGCTGCGTGCAATGGTGCTCAGGAGCCAGCTGGATGGTCTGCAGAGGTCTTTCCAGGCTTGCAGAAACCGTACCAGGGGGGCTCGTGGCACCACTGACGTACCAGTGAAGTGGAGGGCAGGGACCCAACCCGGAGGGCCTTAAGGCGGTCCGGAGGGGGGTCTGTGTACGTATCACACAAACCTGCCTCCACTTGGTGGCATTGAGTACGGGAGGAGGCAAACCTAGGTCCTTGAACCGTACTCGTCTGCCAACCTGCGACACAAGAGGGGATTGAGGCAGGCCAGACTGATCTGGGGTGTCTGATAATTTGAACCTCTTGAAACCCAGGGTTGAGAATTTCTGTCCCTTTGGCGATTCGGAAACCACTGTACTCCGGAGAGACAATTGTGGAACAACAACCAAGAAACTTTCGTCCCCAACCCTGGGTGGCCTGGATCAGGGACGCTTACTCTTGCCTCCTGGACTGGCAAGGTCTGACACAGGCTGGGCAGCCTGCCTACGGCTAGCTCTGTGCTGAGGCCCGAGCTGTGGCAGGGGCCTAACAGGCTGAGCTGCCTTAGGGGGGCGCCCTCGGCGACGTGCTGGTGGAGTGACTGCTAGAGGCGACAGGGTGAGATGCTCAGCAGGCCGTCGCGGCAGGGTGTGTCGGGCTTCCTCCACCTGCGACTGAGCTACAGAAGGCTGTTGGGCACCACCCACTGTAGCATCGACGAACAACCCTGTCTGGGAAATTGGGGAGTCCAGGATCCGAACCTTGTCCACATCCTCCATATCAACCAGACCAAGCCAATGATCGCGCTGCTGAACCACCAGAGTGGACATTGCCAGACCGATCGTGCAGGTTGCCACACTTGTGCTCTGAAGAGCCAAGTCGGTTGCCTTACAGAGCTCACCCATGAGCTGACAGTCTGGCCTACCCTTTTGCACGTCCTGGAGTGTTTTAGCCTGAAAAAGCTGTAACAAGGCCAAGGCGTGCATAGAGGCGGCGGCTTGCCCACAGGCTCCATAAGCCACGTCTGACAAAGCAGACAACGACTCCAGAGCCTGTGAGGGGAAACACGGTTCTCCAGAGCCGGATGTAGCTGCCGCCGGACACAGGTTTGCCAGAACAGACCTCTTCACTGGAGGGATCGCCGTATAACCACTCGTCGCGCCGCACTCAAGGGTAGCGAGGGGGGAGAAGCCATCCTGGTCACTTAAGGCAGTAAAGGGTGCCTTCCATGACCTGGTTAGCTCCCCATGCATCACGGGAAAGAAAGGTGGGCAGAGCCCGACCCGCTCCAAGAAACCAATCATCCAGCCGAGACTGAGAGGGCCCGGGCGGAGGATTCCACTCGAGCCTGACAGCCTCGGCGGCCCGTTTCAGCATAGCTGACGACTGTGGATCTGACTCAGGCCATGCTGTACAACCCAGGGGGGACAGCACGGGGGAATCATCCCCGACAGTATACAGCTCGCCCTCAAATGTAGTGGTCGGCATCCTATCCCCCTGTTGAGTTTCCAATGAAACGTCTAATTCACCCATTAAAGATGAATCAGTGCGCTCAACACTAGAATCCAAAGGTATCGATGTGAAGGAGTTGTGATGAGTCCACAGGGAATAATCTCCGGGCGGAGCCTCAAACACAACTCTGCGATCACCTGACTCACACCACCCGCGAGGGAGTGGCGCAAAATCAGGGACTCTACATTCGCGAGCGAACAAGAGTCTAGATCTCAACACCGAGATAGGCATATTTTCACACAGAAAACATGCACCATCCACAAAAGCTGCCTCAGCGTGTTGTATGCCCAAAGACGCGACACAGAAATTGTGACCATCACAGAAGGCTAGGGAACGACCACATGTGGAAAGGTGTAAAGCGCACAGGTGGAAAGACATCCTTCTTCCGGAGAAGAAAGATGAAAAACTCACCCGTGTTTACTTCCTTGGAATGACGCCCTTCACCAGTGCTGCAGCACACAGGGATATCCGCGGCGACACTGACGGGAAACCCCGTCAGTGAAGCACTCACTTTCCTCGCCCTTAAACCGACCGTCAGCCAACCAACACAAAGGTTGCTGTGAGAACAGCAGTTAAGAGATTCAGAAGCTCGCGATCACCGCTGCCACACGCTGTAACGTCAGCACTGGGAGAGCTTCCAACAGAACTGACGACACACACAGGCTTGTTATTAAAGTACACTTTCAGAGATATCGACATAACAACCGATCGGCTCCGAAGCAAAAAGAATGAATGGTGGGTGCATCCACTTCCCTGTTATACCCGCGCTGCAGGGCGGGGCGTGGATTGCGCACCTGCCAAAGCTCATTTGGCTTGATTTGTATACTATATCGAAGACATCTGGCTCCCTGGTGTGATCCCATCAGTCGGTACGATCGACTAAGTCGAACGTTACCCGACTGAAAGGGAAGGTGACAATGACGTATGACAATGACGTAGTTTAGAGCGGCACAAGATCGCGTTCATTTACACTGAATCAAAACAATATCAGAGTCATCTTTGATACTAGGGACTGAGGTGGGTCAGACCCGTCATATTTTAAGTCTGCTTTTATGTGGCATTGTGTCTTTACACAGAACTTTGAGCAGACACAGAGCCGCTTTAGAGCAGCCTTAACTCGACTGTGTAAGACAGTTAAAGGGGAAAAGCTGAAAATAACATTAATATTATTTTCACAATCAGTCACAACAGTATGAGCAGAATTAAACTCATATTAAACACAGTATAAAGTTCAGAGACCTACAGAAACTTAATCTGAATTTAAGACTCATTATCTGATGATCTCAGACAGAATATTCACACACACACACACACACACACACACACACACACACACACACACACACACACACACACACACGTGGTGTTACTGAACCTGGTACAATTTACTTACATTTCTAGTGAGTATATCAGCCATTTGAATTTTAAATGAAAATAAGATGATGAAAATCGTTAAAAATTATTCTTACCGTAGTGTCTTCAGTTTATAATGTGGATCATCCCTCAGATCCTTCAGCAGCTTCACTCCTGAGTCTCCTAGTTTATTCTCAGACAGAATCAGTTCTCTCAGGTGTGAGGGGTTTGATCTCAGAGCTGAAGCCAGAGCAGCACAACCTTCATTTGTCACACCACACTTCATCAACCTGTAGAGAACAATGACACACATTAAGCCTATATCCAGAGATAAACATGACACTTAAAAAATAAATAACATAATTCTGTCAATATGAAATAAATACAAACATTCATTAGTTCACATTGTGAAATTACATAATTTAGGATAAAGGGATTGATTATAGAGTTTGTACAGTATAAAAATCATTATTTCTATGGAAAATCCCCATAAAACATGGAAACCCAACGTGTGTGTGTGTGAATGTGCTTTAATGCTTAATGTATTTATAAGCATTTTAAGGAACGCACGTGCGTGTGTGTGCTTATTGTATTTGTAAACATTTTAAGGAATGTGTGTGTGTGTGTGTGTGTGTGTGTGTGTGTGTGTGTGTGTGTGTGTGTGTGTGTGAGTGAGTGTGAGTGAGTGTGCCTACAGTTTTTTCAATTGCTTAAGCACAGGGACCGGTTTTTCAAACCCCTTCACACAATTAGCACAACACTACACCAAAGTAGCACAACATCTCAAATCATTTGCAAAATGGAACACTTTTGTCAAAACTATACAATGTCTTATAAAAACCTCATTTTGTTATCATAACATAAACACAACCATCATATGGTCTTATTCTGTTTGAATCAGTTAAACACTCCTGTGCTCAACCTAAAACACTTTTAGCATTTACACAGAGAAAGTGTAAAAATAAATTCACCAACACCAGATCACTGAGAATATCAGTCAATGGTCAGTCAATACTGAACATTTCAACAAAACATTCATAACAAAACATTTTCCAGTTTTCATACAGTATTACTGAACTACTGTAACATAAATTACATATCCAGTTCAGTACCGACCCCCCAGGGCCTCGTCAACATCACAGGCTATATTTTCATTTGCAAGGCAACGTGGGAAGAATCTTTTGGAGTGACAAATCCACCCTTGTATGGATGCTGCTTCAATTTTATCACATGCTTCCTCCATAGCTCGAATGAGGGGCATCTGGACATAGGGCCGGAGATCATAAAACTTCCACTGCCATGTTGAGAAGAACAAACAGTCAGTGAACAAAACGTACCACCACATATTCACGCCGCAGGACTTTCACCCTGTCTGAATTTCTTTCAAATGGCACTTTATCCAGTTGTTTCATCAGAACTTGATGTTTTTTAAGGATACGGGCTATTTTTGACGGAGAGACCTGTTGGACATTATTGAAAATTGGGTGATCATTGACAATAAGGGCTTGAATTCTGATTGCATTATTGCTGATACTAAGTCTGATTGCATTATTGGCCAAAACGAGGTTTATGATCTCTCTCTCTTGCTCCTGTGTGAACATGGGGCCCCTCCCTCCTTGGTGTTCTCGACGTTCAGTCCTATGTTGGCCAAACAAAATACATGTAGCTTACTGTAAAATGATACAGGAATAGATACCAAAACTGTTGATACATGCAGTAAGCTATGGATTTTCTGTTGACAGAAGATAAGTTTCTCACCTGTGCTCTTGACGAAATGTCCGAACTATTGATGCCACCGTGTAACTGCTTAGGTTAGGCTGTACTCTCAGTCCAGCCTCCCTCAGTGTTAGTCCGTGGTTTATTACATGGTCCACAATTGTAGCACGAATTTTGTTACACAGATTTTGTTGTCTTCTTCTTTGTGCATGTCCTACCCCTCCTCCAGGTCTTCCTCTCCCTCTTCCTCTTCCTCTTCCTCTACCTTGGCCTCTTCTTCCACCTGGTACTCTCCGGATTCCCCCTCTCATCCGCACTCTCCCTCTTCCTCTGACACCGTTAATTTTTGTTGAAGACAGTTGAACTTACCTGTTGCCTTTTTATAGTGCTTACAGTTTTTCTCAATTGCTAAAACACTAAAACCCATTGGCTGAATAAAGTTCTCAGTTGCCTGAACTCATTTAGCTAATTGTGCAGTCTGTTGTCAATACCTTAAACCATTTCACATGGTAAAACACAATTTGCAGATCTCACTTAGACTTTTCAGCAAAACGCTAAACACATTCTCATTCTCAAAACATATTCTGCACTCTATTGCACGTCATCCATACTGGTAAACACAAGTGGCAACAATCAAATACAAATAGAGAACGTGTCATTGATTGAACACAACCACTCAAAATTGATTTAACCTGTTTCAAATGATGCCCAAAGACAAGAAGAAGCACACTGATCACATGTTTACTCCTTAGATTTTTGTCCCTTTTAGTATTGTATACCGTAGTACAGTGTATTGTAGGCTGTATACTGTACAATGAACACATTGTATGGCCCTGAACATTGGGCTTTCCATTTGTTAACAGCACTGACTGCTCAATAGATTTTGACTGGTTGCAGGTTCATATCAACAAAGAACAAGAATTACAGTATCACAGAGACAACGGACAAGTTTGTGAGATGCAGGGTACAGTACTGTAAAAATAGGGGTACAAGGAGGAGGAAAAACTAAAAAAAAATTGCAAAGAGCAAGAGCTACTATGATAGTTTTCGTTCATCAAAAGACAATTACGGAAAAATATGAAATTTGTTTTGAGATTAAAAATGTATTTCTCCCTGGACTTTTTGATGGTACAGTAAGGTGTCACGGGTCTACAAGTCTACAAACAGAATAGCAGTCCATAGATATCTTTTGAGAACTATATGTTTTGAACAATGTGTTTTCTATTTTTTGGTGTATTGTTTACTGACTGCTTGATAGTGTATATTATGTTGATCACTTTGTCTTTGATTTGAGAGCAGTGTTTGATTTTGAACACAGGTACAACTGTTTTGAGGCGAAAAGTTTCATTTTGCAAGAGGAGTCAGAGGTTTTGTAAATAGTGCTTGAAGATGAGGTTTTGTGTTTAATGTTTTCAGAAAAAGGAGCAAGGTTTCAGAAATTGTGTTTTAGCAATTGAGAAAACTGAAAACTGAAAAAACTGATTGGTGTGTCTACAATTAAGCACCAGTGTGTGTGCACACCTGGTGGCGGTGTTTAAACAATTGGCTCATAGGTGTGTTCATTTGAAAGCCTTTGCTTTGAAATTGCAAGGAAATGACATCATGATACATTTCTGTGTCACATGCATACAAGTGTGTTTAGTGTTCTGCAAATCACTGTGTGTAATGTTTTGCAAAAAATGTGAAGCTGACAATGTGCTTACAGTTGTGCAAATCTAAGCTGGTGTTTCGCTACTTGAGTGTACGTTTTTACTAATTGTGGGAAAGTTTTAATTTTAGTGTGTAAGCAATTGAAAAAAACTGTAATGTATTTGTAAGCATTTTAAGGAACAATGTGTGTGAGTGAGTGTGTGTGAGTGTGCTTAATGTATTTGTAAACATTTTAAGGAACAATGTGTGTGTGTGTGTGTGTTTAATGTATTTGTAAACATTTTAAGGAACAATGTGTGTGTGTGTGTGTGTGTGTGTGTGTGTGTGTGTGTGTGTGTGTGTGTGTGTGTGTGTGTGTGTGTGTGTGTGTGTGTGTGTGTGTGAGTGTGCGTAATGTATTTGTAAACATTTTAAGGAACGTTTAGTTTTAGTTTAGTTTAGTTTATTAGTTTATAATGATGTGGACAATCCCTTTTGATAAAAAGAGCAGCTTTAGCCTCTACGGCTAATTTCCAGCTGTAGTACCCTGCCAGTTGTTAGAAGGCATACATCAAATAAAATTCATTACAATTATATTTACAGCAGGGCTAAGCAAGAGGGAATAAGACATACAAACGTGTGGCACACAATTGAGACAAGCACAAACAAACAAGCTCAAATTGCAAAGGCATAAAAGCAGTTCATGCATTAAAACAGTACAAATCGACATACAAAATAACTAGGGTTGGGGGAATTAACGCGTTAATCTTTGCGATTAATTTGAGATGTTTAACGCGAAAAAAAGAGAAAAAAAACGCAATTAACGCAGCACTTTTTTTTTGCCTCGTTTTAATGATTTCCTGTTGCGGCTGCTATTGAAAAGGCCGAAAATATGCCGTCCTGCCCCTCTGTGTTCGGCGAGCTTGTTTCATTCTCGCGCAGCTTTCATGAGCGGGTCTTTTCCGCTCCGTGTGTGTGTCGACGCGCTGCTGCGTTCTCTGCTCAGTGTGTTTGCGCTGCGCGTTCTGCTCTTTCGTTAACGGCCCAAACGCTCCAATCATGTACCGATCACGCACTGGAAAAGCAAAGTCCGCTCAAATAACGTGAAATTTCTCTGTAGTAGACTTCTGTTTGCAATAGCCCTACTGAGCTGGTATAGTCATGCTGGGCAACAATGGTAAAATGACCTGCTCTGATCACATGCTCTGGTAATAATAGCTTTGTAGGACTATACTTTATTTTGATAATTAGTAAAAAAAAAAAAAAAAAAGTAAAAAAAAATTTAAATTGATTATGTTGATTATGTTGATGTTGATATTGATTGATTATTGAAAAGAATAATATATTGATGTTTAATATTATTTTAATATAGGGCTATTTTCTACGGAAGCCCTGAACCGCAACGTAAAAAAAAAAAAAAAATCCGTAAAAAAAAAAGAAATTACGAAAAAAAAAAAAAATAATTATGTAAAAAAAAAAATGCTATCATTTCGAGATTAAAGTCGAAATGTTTCGAGATTAAAGTCGAAATGTTTCGAGATTAAAGTCGAAATGTTTCGAGATTAAAGTCGAAATGTTTCGAGATTAAAGTCGAAATGTTTCGAGAATAAAGTCTTCCGTAGAAGTTGTGTGTGTGCTTGCCGTTATTTCACATTGCCGCACAGGCATTCATGCGTGTGCGTGCGTGTGTGTGTGTGTGTGTGTGTGTGTGTGTGTGTGTGTGTAAACTGGATCTACACAAAATAATAGCTTTTTACTTTTATCTGGGCTTTCAACAAAGGGATATTCTACAGGTCTACCAACATGACATTAGGCTATAGGACTTTATAAAATATACTGTCAGACTGGATCAAGATATCCAGCTTTATGAATGAATGAATGAATGCATGAATGAGGCATTTATATAGCGCTTTCATATGTCTACTGTAGGCCTACACTTAAAAGCGCTTTACAATCATTTCAGGGAATCTTTCCTCAACCACCAGTGGTTATTATATTTGAGGAAATCACGGGATCCGGCCAAATGATTGGATACAGAATGATGCACTTAAAATGTATCCAGAACGTACGGTGTCTGTCTATTATAGACGGCAGTTCGACTTCACAAGCGCATGTATTTACACACACGCACACGCATGAATGCCTGTGCGGCAATGTGAAATAACGGCAAGCACACACACAACTTCTACGGAAGACTTTATTCTCGAAACATTTCGACTTTAATTTCTAAACATTTCGACTTTAATCTCGAAACATTTCGACTTTAATCTCGAAACATTTCGACTTTAATCTCGAAACATTTCGACTTTAATCTCGAAACATTTCGACTTTAATCTCGAAATGATAGCATTTTTTTTTTTTTTTACATATATTTTTTTTTTTACGTAGGCTATTTTTTTTTTTTTTTACGTAATTTTTTTTTTTTGCGTTGCGGTTCAGGGCTTCCGTAATTTTCTGTTCCTTTTTTCCCCCGGTGTTGTTTAATATAATTAGGCGATTCTAAGTTTAAATATTGATGATTACAAGCTTGGGGGAAATGCAATTAATTGCTATTAATTAAAGCAAATTGTGCAATTAATTAGTTTTTTTTTTTTTTTTGATTCCCAGCCCTTAAAATAACACATACAGGACCTAACATTGAGGCAGGCAGCAGAAATCTAATGGCAGCAGCATGACCATGTCACATCAAATACACATCACAACTGTCAGATTAATGTGTACAGTTATAATTGTCGGACAGCCAGTTTTTAAGGTGTGTAGTAAATGTGGAATACGTATGTATGTCTTTGATTATAGTGGGCAGTGAGTTCCAGTTTTGTATTGCTGTAACAGAAAATGATAATTGACCAAATGTGCTTTTCCTGAATGAGATTAGAAGGTCACCTCGTGTGGTGCTTCTGGTGATCTGACTGCTATTATTACGTTGGATTATAAATGAATTAAAAGGAGCAGGAGCGGTATTATGCAAAATTTTGTAGACCAGACAGCTATTTTTGTATTTGATTACATCTTCCCAGCTTAGCAGTGTATGCTTATTAAGAATAATGCAATGATGTGAAATGTTGGGCTCCTGGTCCAGAACTTTAAGAGTTTTTTTATAAAGAATTGCTAATGGCTTTAGTGATAAACTGTTAGTTTGTCCCCAACTTGTCAGACAATATGTTAGATGTGACATAATCATGGCATCCATAAATAATTTGGCAGCATTAAAAGTAAGTGCATTACTAATATATCTAAAATTAGCTAAGCTAAACTTGACCCTATTGCATACTTTCTTAATATGTGCTATAAAAGAAAGATTAGAGTCAATAATAATGCCCAAATACTTAAATTGTGGCACAATACTAATGTTTTGACCTGAAATCGTTATATTTGACACAATGTTACATTGTCTCTTAGTGAAAAACATTCCCACAGTTTTATCTACATTTAGTTGAAGGCATGAACAATTTAGCCAATTGGTGATCTGATCCACAGCTATGGTCAGTTTGGCAGCAGCCAGATGTTTTGTCTTGGCATGCACATAAATTACAGTGTCGTCCGCATACATTAGTGTATTGATATCAGGGCAAACTGATGGCAGATCATTGACATATAGACTAAACAAAAGCGGGCCAAGTATCGATCCTTGTGGTACCCCTGTGCATAGATTAAGAGCTAATGAACAATGGTTGTTCACAGAAACGTATTGAGTTCTACCAGTTAAATATGACTCAATCCATTTGATTGCAGAAGGGGAAAAATTGAAAGTAGAGAGTTTGGCAATAAGGACCTGATGGTTGACTGTGTCAAAAGCTTTACGAAGGTCTAAAAACACAGCGCCAACAACACCTCCCTTGTCAACCATTGCTCGAACAGTCTCTAAAAAGAAACAGTTAGCTGTTTCTGCAGAGTGATTGGCCCTGAAGCCAAACTGCATCTGATGAAGAGTAAATGGACTATTATTAAAAAAAGAGACAAGCTGCTCTGATACACATTTTTCAGCAACCTTGGAAACCACAGGTAGAATACTGATTGGGCGGTAGTTAACTATGTTCAGAGGGTCATTTGACTTAAATATGGGAGTTACAATTGCAGTCTTCCAGGTAGTTGGAAATATCCCCTCTAATACTGACTGGTTAACAATTTGTGTGATAGGGTAGGCTAGATGTTCATTCAGGGATTTAAGCATTTTAGAATCCATTCCATAAATATCTTTTGCTGTTGAGATTTTAAGAGAATTAATAATTGCCTGGGTTTTAATTTCAGAGATAGGTTGAATGCTAAAAGAAGGCTTACTTTCATCTATTTTGACAATATCTCCAGTTGTTAGGGGAAAATTCTGTGCGATTTCATCCACAGAATTGATCAAATATTCATTAAAGGCTACAGCTATTTGTGCTGGATTTTGTATTAATTTACCATTCAGGTTCAACTCTAACTGATTTCTAAGCCTGTGGCTAATTCCCATTACATTCTTAATCTGTTCCCAGATCAGCTTTGTGTTACCCTTTCCCTCATTAATAATTGTTATAAAAAAATTGGCTTTAGCTTTTCTGATCATTTTGACTACTTGATTACGTAATGAAGTGAATCTATGCCTATCACTATTTTACTTGGTTTTTAATTATCTTTTTAAAGCGGAGTCTTTTTCTTTCATCAGATAAAAATTTTCAGTATTGAGCCAAGGGAGTGCATTGTTTTTTTGTTTTTCTTTGTTTTTACCTTTCTAGTGAACTCCTCAACTAGACTTTGTAGCTTGATGGCAAACATCTTGCTAACTTATTCTATGTTGATCCCAGTAAGTATATTTGTCCATTTAGTCTGCTGTACTGCCCTTTGAAAATTATCCATTTCATTCTTTGGAATCCTGAGTTGCTCCACAGGTTTATTAGAATGATGAAAGCGCTTTTTTTGTAAGTTTTCTTGACAGTAATGTCAGATTATGGTCAGACAGTCCAGTAATAAAATTTAATGTTTTTACAATTCGTTCAGGCTTGTTACTGAATATTACATCTATCTGTGTCTGAGATGATGTGGTTATTCTAGTAGGACCTTCCAACAATTGGGTAAAATCCAGACTGTCTGTGATCTGCTTAAGGGGTTTCCTATTAGTCTTATTTAGCCAGTTACAGTTTAGATCACCAAGTAGTATTACTTTGGTTTTAAAATCACAAGCTTGAAGTAGCTTTTTAAAAGTGATATAAAAGTCATTAGAGGAGGGTGGACGATATACAACAATGAGCACAAAAGACATTTCAGATGAGAGCACTATATTCAACCCAATACACTCCAAATCATGGTCAAGAGGCCAACATATCTGATGACAGTTGATGTGATCTTTTATGTAAATCATGACCCCTCCCCCTCTTCCCTCAGATATGTCCCGTCTAAAGATATTATACCCTGGTACATGTAATGCAGCAGATGGAGAGTTGTTATGTAACCACTAATCAGACAGGACTAAAAAGACTAAGTTGGAGTTAGTGAGAAGATGATGTACTTGTTCAGACTTTGGGGTGAGGCTACGGATGTTCATATGTCCTCCAAAGAGACCCCTAGGTTTGAGTTGTTGATCCCAGATCAGTCGAGAGTGATTGACGGTTTTAAAAAAAGTTCAGTTTGCGGTATTTTTTCAGAGCAGGGTTTATGATGCTTTTGAATGCACTGTGGGTTGTACCGTGTAGATTTTCACGCTTACCTTGAGCGCAATGACCAGTTACCATGACGTCAGGACGATATGATCCAGTAGGGTCAGAAACGTAGGGCAAGGAAATAGATGTTTGCTCCTTAACGGTGAAAAACGGTGGTCGATCAACGCACCGACAGATGGCCAACCCAGGCCTTCGGTGCTCACCAAGCCCGACGTCACAGCCCTCTTTGTCCGAGATCTCCGCTCCCCGCCACCGATAGATCCACCTCCCGGCCGATGTCGAGTGAGTCCCCTTCTACCTGTGGCGGACGAGGAGCCCAGACTGGCTCGAGTTAGGGCGGACTGGTGGTGCCTGTGCTCTCACTGTTCGCCTACAGACACAGAGATAGAGTCCGTCCGCTGCAAAGAATTTCAACGATGCCAATTTCTCCTGGACGAAATCTCTGAATCAGACGAGGACATGGACGTTTGTGTTGTGAACCATCCTAGTTTTGCACACATATGTTCTGACTGAAGTAATTCACTAATGAGTTTGCCAACTAACTAGACATTTTGTGAGAAATGAATTTCAAGCTCTGGTGGTAGCTAGCCTTGTAGACGGAAGAGTGATTTCTCTGATAGGCAGATACCTCATATGCGCTGTTCTGGATTAGTGGGAGTGGCTTGGGGAGCTGTGCAGTGTGGTGCATTGTGGGAGTTGTTGTCTTTCATACAAATGTGCCCTAAAGTTACTTTCTGTCATTCCTCGGTCAAGAAGGAACCATATTTGAAATTTATTTTACATTTCGACTACATATATGACCCACTTTCACTTTTTTTTTTTCTTTGTCCGAGATCTACTTTTCAGGGATCGCTGTTTGAGAAAAGTACTTTCGGTCAGGAAGTACATATTGCTTATCAAATGTCTGTAGCATGGCTTTGAACGCTGGCTTCTCAACGGTACGGAATGGCACCATTTCTTCAACCAAATAACGAGTCACGCTATCAGTAAGTGCTCGCCACAGATCACTGCCTCTTTGGTACTTCGCACCTCTCGCAAAGGCCTCGCAGACTCCCAACTGTCGCTGCTGGCCTGAGGTTGTAGCTAAGGTTGGTGTACTGCTCCCAAGTCCGGCAAACGCCACAGGATGGTTAGTTCTAAGATGTGATCTTAAATTAGTTGTATTTCCTCGCGAGACGGATACTTTTGTGTGACAAATACGGCATACTGCCTTGTCCAAATTCACCGGCTGTCCCTTGTCATCTGCCTCAAAGCCAAAGTGTGCCCAAATAGGCGACACAGTATTTGGTTTAGACACTAAATTCGTGGCCATTTTTTTTTAATAATGTCACTCATTCGGCTAGCGCTGTCAACGGTTATTGCCTATACCATGTGAAGTGATAGCTACTTGCAATTAAAATCTAACTCCAACTGTTTACGTTATGCTATTGTCTTCTATGCCTGTGTTTGTGTGTATTTAATTTAACATTATCTGTAAACATCACAAGTACTGAAACCTAGCAGTTAATTAATAATCAGACACACACACACACACACACAAAAAATCCCCCAAATGTTTAATGGACTGTCCCTCCCTTGCGCAGGAAGCGTTTTTTTTCCTCCAGAAGCCTTGAACATAGGACTCACGGAAAAAAAAGTAAATTATAAGCAAAGATTAATGTGTTTATAGTTCAAATCACACACCATATGCAGTCCTGTAACTTTCAGCAAAAAAAAAAAAAAAAAAAAAATCATGTGCGGTGATGACCTCACACCGCGGTAGGCATCTCATTAATGCGATATTGCGGTGATGCGGTTATCGTCACACCCCTAGCCAAAACTTTCTTCAGTTAAACAAAGATAAAACTGAAGTCATTGCATTTGGAAACAAAGATGAAGTTCTCAAGGTGAACACATACCTTCACTCTAGAGGTCAAACAACTAAAAATCAAGTCAGGAATCTTGGTGTGACACTAGAGTCAGACCTTAGTTTCAGTAGTCATGTCAAAGCAATAACTAAATCAGCATACTATCATCTAAAAAATATTGCAAGAATTAGATGCTTTGTTTCCAGACAAGACTTAGAGAAACTTGTGCATGCTTTCATCACCAGCAGGGTGGATTATTGTAATGGACTCCTCACTGGCCTTCCCAAAAAGACCATAAGACAGTTGCAGCTCATACAGAACGCTGCCGCCAGGATTCTGAGCAGAACCAGAAAATATGAACATATCACACCAGTCCTCAGGTCTTTACACTGGCTCCCAGTTAGATTTAGGATTGATTTCAAAGTATTATTACTGGTATATAAGTCATTCAATGGCCTAGGACCTCAATACATTGCAGATATGCTCACTGAATATAAACCCAACAGATCACTCAGATCATTAGGATCATATCAGCTAGAAATACCAAGGGTTCACTCTAAGCATGGTGAGTCTGCTTTTAGCTATTATGCCAGCCGCAGCTGGAACCAGCTTCCAGAAGAGATCAGATGTGCTCCTACAGTAGTCACTTTCAAATCCAGACTCAAAACACTTCTGTTTAGCTGTGCATTTACTGAATGAGCACTGTGCCGCTGTTCGTCCGACTGTACTGTACTGTATTTCATTTTATTTTTCTAAACTGTTTCAATTATTCTTATTTCTTTTTATTATTTTAATTTCTTCTATGTAAAGCACTTTGAATTGCCATTGTGTATGAAATGTGCTATATAAATAAACTTGCCTTGCCTTGCCTTGCCTAGCGTCCTTGCAGCTGGCACCACGGGAAATCGGACCTGGGCATGGGTGCACATCTCCGGACAGCAACAGGTAAAGTATGATAATGATCCCACTGTCACTTTGGCGTTTGCCCCGGACTGCATTACTTCGCTTGTGTTGATCCTGGCCGGCCGCAGTGTTTACAAACGCTTGCATTAAAATATGCTTTCCGTGTCCGAAATGCTTTATTAACGTTGTTTCACTGTACACTGTTATATTTTGGGAAACTCGCTTTATATTTACAAAAGGTCCCGAATCTGCCAAGTTTAATATAACTCCAAAAACTAAAAGCGACAGGAAAGCTCCTGATGCACCTGTCCCGCTAGCTGCCGCCATCTTCACACTCAACGTGTGTGTGAGTGTGCTTATTGTATTTGTAAACATTTTAAGGAATGTGTGTGTGTGTGTGCGAGAGTGTGCTTAATGTATTTGTAAGCATTTTAAGGAACAATGTGTGTGTGTGTGTGTGTGTGTGAGTGTGTGTGAGTGAGTGTGTGTGAGTGTGCTTAATGTATTTGTAAACATTAAGGAACTCTTAATATTAATGTAATTAATGTCTAATAAAGGCTGTATTAAAGCACCTAAAGGCAGGGTAGGCAAGTTTTTTCTAAAAGACTTTTTCCTAAATTTGTTTAAACTGTCTTTATATACCAATATCAATTAAAATGTAAGTACTCTGAAAAGGAAAGTATTAAAATCAAGTGTCTGTAGTCCTCTCAGGGCTGCAATAAACACTGCTACTTATTTCCATTTGGAACAAATGAAATGATTGGCTGGGCGACTGTCACTCTCCCTCGCTACCATGGCTACCACCCATGCTGCTACAGGAGCCGCCCACATGCGCGCACCCGTTTGACTCGAGGAGGGGAAGAGGCACGGAAGCACGGAATCACAATTATGGCAGAGAAAGAGCAGTCAAATTCCCAGTACCTGCATATACAGTCAGCGAAGGCAAACAAGGCAAAAAAAGGAACTAGTAAGGTAGAAAGGTAGGCTACTTGTCACCTGAGTGTAACGTTAGTTCTCATCAGAGCCAACAGTGCTTTCATCGTGGAAGCTCTTACATGCAAAACACTGTATATGTTATGAATCTTACACGAAATTCACCTTCATCACAGTGTAACTGATGGTAATGGGAAAACGTGTATCAATGCAACCTGTTTTTAGCTTTGCCTTACGTTACTAGCTCGTTACCGAATCAAACTCAATATATTTTAAACTTTACCAGTATCGATATAGTGAGTACTAACAGCCATGTTAGTTGTTTATTTTCATAATGATAAAGTTAGGTATTTTATTTAGTGGTGGGCCGTTATCGGCATTAACGTGCTGCGTTAACGCGAGACTCTTATCGCACGATAAAAAAAAATATCGCCGTTAATCTATTCTCCAAGTTGGGTTGGGAGATGGCTCTATACTACACAAGCTATGATGACGCAATCTACCCGCGGCCGCGAGGTAAACCCGGCTGCAACGCATATTCGTCGTCATCTTAAGTAAACACGGCTGAAAGTGAAAGCTGGTGAAAAAGATCGGTGCAACATCCATTATTTGGACTTGGTTCGGGTTTAAGCCGTCAGACGAGCAGCAGCAAACTAAATACAGAGTGTGTGGGGTAACAGTTCGGTAAGTTAACACACGACTAATCCGTTCGACCACCTCAAATTCAAAACGAAACATGATATCACTGAATACCAGCGCGCGCGTATTATTCCCATTCCAATATATCTTAGTGGTGTAGCACATAATCTCGATTTTAAGAATCGTTGTTGTGTTTCTTTTTAACTGAAAAGACATCAGTTAGACAATATTCTAATTTTAAATTTGGGGTTTCATAAGCTCCAAGCCATAATAAACATTAGACCTACTTAAGTCTCTGCAGCTAGTGTACTTCCATTTTATTTATCTGCAAAATTATGTTGTATACTTACAGTTTTGCACAATATATGTTCTCAAAACTACATACACCCTTTAAAAAAAAAAAAATTTAGCAGTTGTTTAGCATGGGTCTGTGTAATCTGTTCTGAAATGGTTTTATTATAATATACTGTAAATCGTTATCGCAAGAGGCTGCAATGTATATCACAATATAGATTTTAGGCCATATCGCCCATCCCTAATTGATAGCCTATAGTAGTTGATAATAACATAGGCCTACCTAATGTTGCCTACGGACGGTAACGGTACAGTAGTAACCTTTTACAGTCTATGAGTAGAACAGCTTTCTCAAGCAGTTTGTGATGCATTTTGGAAACAGGAGATGAGCCCCTGGTCTAATGCGCCACCTGGCTTGAGAAACCCGTTCTCAAAGACTTACTTTTATAGTCATTATTTGGGTAGCACACATATTCTGAATGCCTTCGGCAGAATTCAAATGAGCCATTTTAATCTAGATTAATCTAGATTAATTTAAAAATTAATCTAGATTAATCTAGATTAAAAAAATTAATCTATGCCCACCTCTAATTTTATTACATGTGATTCTGACATGATGTCACTACATGCACTGCGCTCCTCTCCGCTCAGCGCTGGCAAACGCGTCCTCCAGCTGAGCGGTCGGCATCGCGCGTTCATGTGTTTTGGGGGCGTGGCTTTGGAAGGAGCCCAGAAGGGAGGGGGTGGGAGTGAATGGAATAAGTAGCTGTGTTTATTGCAGCCCTGAGAGGACTACAGACACTCGATTTTTATATTCTCTTTTTCAGAGTACTTACATTTTAATTATGTATTAGTATATAAAGACAGTTTAACCCTCTGGGGTCTGAGTGGTTTTTGGGGTCCTTGAGATGTTCTGACATGCCCTGACATTTGTGCTTTTTTCAGTTGCTTATAAACATATTAATGGCAAAGGTATAATTACACTTTATTTAGCACAAACAGGGCTACCATAATATGTGAGCAACATGCATGTACATGTTTGTATTTTTGAGAGAATAATGTTTATGCATGGTTATTGAAAAAACTAAAAACTAAAGTTTCTGAAATAAGGCCACAAAACACATACTAAATATGTGACAATAAGACTTATTGGATGTCGTTGCCTAGAGTTTTTTCTTCAAAATGATGTGAAAATCATCCTGCCCTTATCATTCACATAACACAATACATAGATTTAAATCTTGTAAAACACTTTTTGTTTGTAAAGTGTCACAGTGTCTGGTTGTGTTCCCCAGGTCTCCACTAGATGTCCTCCTTACCCCCACGGTGTCTTGCACTAAGAACTTCATCTCCCACAATTCTGTCTGTAAATTACACCCAGGTGTCTGTAGTTTGTAATCACCAGCTGTCTATCGTTATCCCCTTGTCATTCATGTATTTAAAGCCCTGTTTGTCTTGTGTTCCTTGTGGATCAATGTTAGATGTCACACTGTTTTGTTCCCGAGTTTCCTGTCTCCAGTCAAGTTGGTTGTTTTATGTTTTTGGACTGATATTCTGGATTTTGACCCTTGCCTGTTTGTTGATTACCCTTTTTGGATTGCCCTATAATAAAACCCCGTTTACTGCATTTGGATCCTGCGCCTCTCTTCAGTTTTAGCGTGATCGTGACAGATTGATCCACCAAGAGATGGATCCAGCAGGACGGGGTTTTGCGCCCGGTTTTTCTCG
Source organism: Leuciscus leuciscus (assembly GCF_965113295.1). Lineage (NCBI taxonomy): Eukaryota > Metazoa > Chordata > Actinopteri > Cypriniformes > Leuciscidae > Leuciscus > Leuciscus leuciscus. The sequence continues at coordinate 1,266,907 of NC_138744.1, read as the reverse complement.
GGAGAGAATTGCAAGGTACGCAGCCTTAAGGTCTCTCCGTCAGAGGGGGACCGACGTATCGAGCTTTGCGCTCAAATTCAGCGCTGCTGCGGAGGGACTGACATTGGGAGAGATGGCTTTAAAGGACTTATTTAATGTTAGTCTGGATGATCCCTTGCCTCGGTGGGAGATGAAGGGGCTGGAAATTTTAGATTTTCCGGGCTTCACGAAATATCTCCACCATCGTGCTCGGTGGGATGCATCGGACCCGCCTGCATCATCGCTGCCCAGTCCAGAGTGTGCATCGCCGCTGCCCAGACCAGACACCGCTCAAGCCCCAGAACCCAGTTCAGAGCCTGCACCTCACTGTCGTAAGCGACGGAGGAGGAGAAAGACCCCCGATTCCCCCAATGTCCCGGAAACTTCCGCTGCGGAGGAGCCGGTGGCGTCTGTTCCTGAGCCTGTTCCGGTGGTCCCTGTTCCGGTGGACCCAGTTCCGGTGGTCCCAGTTCCAGTGGTCCCGGTGCCGGTGGTCCCAGTGCCGGTGGTCCAGAGTCCGATAGCTCCAAGACACAGTAGGAGGAGAAAGGCTCCCTCCGTAACTGTTCACGTCACGTCTGCCCAGCCAGAGACTGTTCACGTCCCGTCTGCCCAGCCAGAGACTGTTCACGTCACGTTTGCCGAGCCTGTGTCACCGGACAAGATGGCCGCCGCAGAGCCTGTGTCCCCTGACAAGACGCCTGCTGAAACGATGGCCGCAGCCGAGCCTGTTCACGTCACGCCTGCCGAGCCTGTGTCTTCGGACAAGATGGCTGCCGCCGAGACTGTTCACGTCATGTCTGCTGAGCCTGTGTCTTCAGACAAGATGGCCACCACCGAGCCTGTTCACATCATGTCTGCTGAGCCTGTGTCTTCGGACAAGATGGCCGCTGCCGAGCCTGGGTCTCCGGACAAGATGAACGCTGGGCCGGTGCCTGTGTCTGTTCCTGAGCCGGAGCCAGTGTCTGTTCCAGAGCCGGAGCCAGTGCCAGTTCCAGTCCCTGAGTCGTTGGTGCCAGTTCCAGTGCCAGTTCCGGTGCCTGAGCCGGTGGTGCCAGTTCCAGGGCCAGTTCCAGTGGTGCCAGTTCCTGAGCCGGTGGTGTCGGTGCCAGTTCCTGAGTCGGGGTCGGTTCCTGTGCCATGGCCGCTTGAAGGGTCGTCTCCTTCCTGGTCTCCCGAGGGTTCGTCTCCGCCCTGGCCGCCCGAGGGTTCGTCTCCGCCCTGGCCGCCCGAGGGAAAGTCTCCGCCCTGGCCGCCCGAGGGAAAGTCTCCGCCCTGGCCGCCCGAGGGAAAGTCTCCGCCCTGGCCGCCCGAGGGAAAGTCTCCGCCCTGGCCGCCCGAGGGAAAGTCTCCGCCCTGGCCGCCCGAGGGAAGGTCTCCGCCCTGGCCGCCCGAGGGAAGGTCTCCGCCCTGGCCGTCCGAGGGTTCTTCACCGCCGTGGCCGTCCGAGGGTTCTTCACCGCCGTGGCCGCCCGAGGGGTCTTCACCGTCCTGGCCGCCAGAGGAAGAGTCTGCGCCATGGTCGCCGGATGAACTGCTCGCTCCGCCCCGGCCGCCCAATGGGCTATTTGTGTCATCCTGGTCCCCTTTGAATCTGTTACCCACTGTTTCTGTTTCCCTTCATGGACCTGGCCCCCCGTCCCTCCCCCTGATCCTCCACCGTGCCACCTCCCTCCTGAACTTTTGTTTTGTTCCATGTCCTGTCTTGGAGTGTCTGGGAGCCACTCCGTAGAAGTGGGGTTATGTCACAGTGTCTGGTTGTGTTCCCCAGGTCTCCACTAGATGTCCTCCTTACCCCCACGGTGTCTTGCACTAAGAACTTCATCTCCCACAATTCTGTCTGTAAATTACACCCAGGTGTCTGTAGTTTGTAATCACCAGCTGTCTATCGTTATCCCCTTGTCATTCATGTATTTAAAGCCCTGTTTGTCTTGTGTTCCTTGTGGATCAATGTTAGATGTCACACTGTTTTGTTCCCGAGTTTCCTGTCTCCAGTCAAGTTGGTTGTTTTATGTTTTTGGACTGATATTCTGGATTTTGACCCTTGCCTGTTTGTTGATTACCCTTTTTGGATTGCCCTATAATAAAACCCCGTTTACTGCATTTGGATCCTGCGCCTCTCTTCAGTTTTAGCGTGATCGTGACATAAAGACAATATGCGCAAGGGGCGTCAACAATTCAACAGCATCATGCATATTTAGTGATTCACACCTGAGGAGACAATGGGGCCCGCATACTTAATGAGCCATTCATTCAGGTGTGTCACCTATAGCCACAAGAAAGAATGCAAGAGCAATATATATATATATATATTCTACCAAATTGGTTCACAGTTGGAAGCATGTCAATTTTTTATTTTATTTTATTTTTCACAAATTTTGCTTGCAAATTGTATAATATCCAAGGAAAACATGTCTAGTAATTGTGCAGTTAATTCTCATACTGTATTTTCAGTTTCGGAATATGTATTCTCTCCCCAAATTTGTCAATAATAAAACACAATAAAAATTATTTAAAGAAAAGGCTTATATTTACCTTTTAAAATTTGTTTACATCTACCTTGTAAATATATATTTTTTTATTAAAAAGGTTACAATTACAACAACAATTGAAGTGTAATCTTTCTTTGTAAAAACTAAAGTATACATTTTATCATACATATTTCAAAGTTAAGGATTCATTACTTCGAATATAGCCTACATTGACAAAACATACTATATTTAACATATTAGCAAAAATTGGCAAACAAAAGCTTATTTGAGGTGGCAGATATTTTACAGTAAAAATGTGTAATCTATCCAAAACTAATCAACGTAATGTTGTCTTTCATTTGTCTGTAACATAGGTTTTTCGTTTTTATTATAAGGGATATAAATGTTAATTTGCAGTTTAATACGTTGCTTATACAAATACATTTTATTTCAACATATTTCAGTCGATTTTTACTCAGTATAGCAAAATAGTTTGCTAAAAGCAGATCATTCATTCACACACAGAAACGCAATTCAAATTTAAACTGTCTTTTTGCGAGTTGTGGTAAACAGCGCATCTCTGCCGTTCATTCATTCACACAGAAACGCGATTCACTTGAGAATGAAAAAAAACGTACTACAGTATTCCATCCGTTGCTCCTCGAAATACCAGCACTTCTGAGGTACGTTTTCCATTATTATTATTCCTCACAGCGCTGCGAGACAGTGTAAACAAGTACAATGATCTGAATAAACTTGATGTGTTTTCTCGAGCTGATATGTGGGCGTTCACAGTTTGTATGGGATCGTCTCAGTCATTTGCGTTTGAATAGCGCGCGCTCTCCGTGGGCGGGGCAGATTAAAACGTAATGAGCTGAGATGAGAACGACTGACATCTCTCTCTTTTCATAAAGATTACATAAACAGAGAATATTTTTTTAAAATAAAAATGACTTCATTTAAAAGAAGAGAATTCAAGCTTCATGCCTGTGTGTCTGTATGCCTGTTTGACTGAGTATTCGCTGAGTTATTGTTCATTTTCGGACGCGTTTCAGAATGGACTTCACTGACAGAGAGGAGGCAGAACTCGCATCATGTTTATTTTTCTTTATTTGGCAAAAAGCACAACACTTTGTTTTTATTGTGAGTATACACAAAAATAATACACATTTAACAGAATCGATTGATGTATGAAACTTGTTTGTAATATCAAAGTCAACAGAGCAAAATTAATCTCTTTTGAACTGATAAAAAAAAAAGCGAGCTGGTATCGCCGGCTATACAGCCCGACCCCAGGGGGTTAAAACCCCTTACCAGTCAGGGATCACTGGTGATCCCAGATTATTTTTGTTCAAAATATGTTTGAGCTTATATATCTCAATATTAATAACAGTCTGGTTAATTTTGAGTCTTGAACTATAAACTCTCAAGTGTTGGCTTTCTAAATGTATGTGTGTTATGTTTCTATTCAGAATTACTTATGAGCAGTAACCTTTTTATTTTGGGCATTTCATGTATGCAGCACTTGCCAAAATTGGGGGTGACTGAGAAGGGGTTAAACAAATTTGGGAAAAAGTTTTTTAGAAAACTACCCTGCCTTTAATGACATTTTCTGATTTTCCGTGACCTAATCTAAAGTGAGAACTATTTATGGTTAATACGTTGTTAACAAAGCATTATCTAACTCTTTACAGAAGAGCTAATTAAACAATAATACTTGGTTAATTACAGTGACAGTGAACAAAGAATTCGCTATTTGTTAGACCTGCACGATTATGACAAAAATCATAATTGCTGATTATTCCCTTGAAATTATAATTGCGATTATTAAAGGGATACTTCACCTCTGGAAAGATGAATGTGTATTTAAAATAGGTCATTTATGTAGTGTCACAGTGTGAGACTGTTTTGTGTTATTGTATTGTATTAGTGTTGTTCCCTGAGTTGCCACCAGATGTCTCTTCCCCTCACTGTCATATGTATCATGAACTGCATTTCCCATACTCCTGTCTGTTAATCATTGATCATTTGTCACCAGCTGTTTCCCATTAACCTGCATATATAAGCTGTGTCTTTGTGTGTGTCTTTTGCTGGTTCATTGTTTGATGTCACTGGTTGTTCTGTTGCCTTCTCTGTGTCACCTGTTTGGATTATCATTTTGTGTACGGCTGTGAGTTTATGTTTTTATTAAACACTGTTAACCTGCAAATCCTTCTCCTCATTTGATACCGTGACAGAATGAACCAGCCATTAAGGAAGGAGCGGGTTATCAGCCACAGGAGTTATCTGTAGCCGGAGTTATTTTTGTATCACTGCTATGGATCTGACACAGGAGAGCAACTTGGAGCGGGTGAGAGAGGCACTGAGTACCAGGGTGGCGGATTTGCAACAACAGCTCCTGTTGTTGCAGAGTGGTTCCGTGTCGCCCACACCATCCATTTCCCCCAACCCCACGGAGTTGAGTGGTCAGCCGGAGCCTAGCACGGACTTCCCTGAGAGATACGCTGGTGAGCCTAAGTTATGTGAAGACTTTATTAATCAGTGTTCTCTGCATCTAGATATGCATCACAGGACTTTCGAAACTGAGGAATCGAAAGTAGCGTTCGTGCTACTGCTGCTGACCGGTCCAGCAGCCACATGGGGAACAGAGGTGTGGGAGAGACGGGACCCATGCTGTGCCTCTTTCAAGGCACTTACCGGGGAGATGATTCGGGTCTTTTCCAAGACTAAGGTGAATTCTTCTCGGAGGTCAGGAAGGAGACCCCGTCCAAGCAATTTTTTGAGGGGAGGTAGTGCGCACCGGTCGTTGTGTGTTGGGACTCTGGGCCTGCGGGAATACACACCCGAGTCATATCACAAGATGGTTGCCACACCTGAGCCTCTTCACAAGATGGCTGCCACACCCGAGCCAATTATGGATGTAGCGAGTGCTAGAGACATGATTGTTTCACTCTTTCCCGAGCGTCGGCCACGAGAGAGGGAGATGGAGAGGAGACCCAAGCCTATTCATAAGATGGCTGCCGCACCAGAGCCACTTCACAAGATGGCTGCCGCACCAGAGCCACTTCACAGGATGGCTGCCTCACCTTTCTCTCCTATCCATGCCAGAACCCAGCGTCTGAGGTCTAGTCTGGCAGAGACTCCATTAGGGTCAGTGCGGAGGGCTGGCCTTCCAACCCCGATGCCGGTTTTCACGAGGGCCACTGCCAAGCCTGCACCTGCCCTCAAAATGGCCGCCGCCAAGCCAGCAGCAGTACCCAAGATGGCTGTTGTCTCAGCGTCACCTGTTCTAAGGAGGGCTATCATCATGCCTGCACCTGTTCTCAGGAAGGCACCAGAGGTATGTTCATTGGACTCAGTATTTCCTGTGTTTACCATGGCTCTGTGGTGTGTGTGGTCTGCTTTCTGCTCTTCTGTTCAGCAAGATGTCTCTCAAGCCCATGAACCTGAATCGGCCGTTGAGTCTGAATCGGAGTCTCTTGAACTTCCTGTCACGGCTGAGAGGTCTGAGCCTGAGTCTCTTGCACTTCCTGTCACGACGGAGAGGTCTGAACCTGAGTCTACTGTACTTCCTGTCACGGCTGAGGAAGATGAACCTGAGTCTCTTGCACCTCCTGTCACGGCTGAGGAATATGAACCTGAATCTCTTGCACTTTCTGTCACGGCAGAGAGGTCTGAACCTGAGTCTACTGCACTTCCTGTCACGACTGAAAGTCTCTCCGTCCTGCCCAAGATGGATGACTCCGAGGTCTCTGAACTCTCTGCCTGGCCCAAGATGGCCGATTCTGAGCTTCTTGAACTCTCTGCCCGGCCCAAGATGGACGTCCCCGAGCTCCTTGAACTCTCTGCCTGGCCCAAGATGGCCGACCCCAAGCTAGTTGAACTGTCTGCCCTAGCTAACCTGGCCCATAGGGCCTCTTGTGCTTTTTTGCCCAGGTTCTTGTTACCGCCAGCACCACCATGGGTTGCAGCTCGGCTCTGGTGTCTGGAGATGCCTGCAGCACCACCCTGGTCTCCAGCGCCGTTCTGGTCTCTGGTCCCGCCTGCGGCCCCGCCCTGGCTCCCTGCACCGCCTGCGGCCCCGCCCTGGCTCCCTGCACCGCCTGCGGCCCCGCCCTGGCTCCCTGCACCGCCTGCGGCCCCGCCCTGGCTCCCTGCACCGCCTGCGGCCCCGCCCTGGCTCCCTGCACCGCCTGCGGCCCCGCCCTGGCTCCCTGCACCCCCTGCGGCCCCGCCCTGGGGTTCTAGACCCTCCATCCCTCCCCCAGATCCACCTCCGTTCCTCCACCCACCTGAACTTTTGTGCTTGGTCTTATGGAGTGTCTGGAAGCCACTCCTTTTAGGGGGGAGTACTGTCACAGTGTGAGACTGTTTTGTGTTATTGTATTGTATTAGTGTTGTTCCCTGAGTTGCCACCAGATGTCTCTTCCCCTCACTGTCATATGTATCATGAACTGCATTTCCCATACTCCTGTCTGTTAATCATTGATCATTTGTCACCAGCTGTTTCCCATTAACCTGCATATATAAGCTGTGTCTTTGTGTGTGTCTTTTGCTGGTTCATTGTTTGATGTCACTGGTTGTTCTGTTGCCTTCTCTGTGTCACCTGTTTGGATTATCATTTTGTGTACGGCTGTGAGTTTATGTTTTTATTAAACACTGTTAACCTGCAAATCCTTCTCCTCATTTGATACCGTGACATGTAGAAGAAATGTGAAATTATTTTTGAATTTGGAGCTTTCTAGACTGAGAAAAGCCAGAAAATGTATTTTTGGCTTATGTGGATGAAAGACAACAACTCCCAGAATGCACTTGCTTCGCTGCCCTAGGAGGCCACTCCCAAGCCACGCCTACCGGTTAGAGAGCGCAGTTGAAAACAAGAAGGCTAGGCTACTAGTGGGACTCCGTGACGAGTTTGCCCGGTATTTCGAGATCGCCCAAAATGTCCGGGATTCGGCTTTTGCGTTCTACAGTCGCCATTCATTATGCGGGAGAACGGCGCGAGGCCGGTGGCGTGATTACTGAGACGCACCGATCTCGTATCTCTCACGGAGGAGCGGGAAATTTCTTAGCAATGTTAAAACGCACATCAACCGATCACTTGTTTAGCGTTCATGTAAACACTACATTCAGATTCACCAATCGGAATGAATTCAGTTAGATTGAAACAAAAGGTGTGCATGTAAACAATGAATGGCGACTGCAGAAAGCAAAAGCCGAATCCCGGACATTTTGGACGATCTCGACGGCCGGACATGTCCGGGAAAAAAGAGTATGGTAACCCCTACTACTCAGCTTTCTCCTACTACTCAGCTTTCTCCACAGAACAAGAGCCTATTAGCTTAGCTTCCAAAGAAAGATGGCTGATACTATGTGTACATTCTGTGAGTGAGATCCCACCTCCTATGGGTGGGCTGAAAACATGCGGGGCAGCCCCTCCTACTGGCTGTAGTCTCTCGCCTCTGGCCAAAAAATCCTCCGATGACGCAAAATGACGATTTTTGCGTCATCGGAGGATTTTTTTCCAGACAAAAAATACATAAATCTCTCATCTCAGGGGGATATGAGGGTAGAAAGCACGGTAATTCGAAAATACTACAGGTTTTCTACTAATACAAAGCTTAATGCTAAATCCTGAACTATCCCTTTAATTACAATTATCACAATTTACATTGAATATATATACTGCATATATAGGCATATTATAATACATGTTTACACAAAAATTAACACACACAAGTAAGCTACTGTCCCCCTTTACTTAACATACACATAAATTGTAAGAATATGACTAATAGTAAAGACTACTAATAAATAAGCATTAGGCCTATGTTAAAGCAATTAAATAACAGTACAAAACTAGTTTTTGTTAATACTATGTTGGTATGAGCCACCACAGTCATTTAAAAATATAAAAAATAACACAAAGTGAAAATAAAGTGGTATTTTGGGGTTAATATGGAAACGACAGTTACCATGGTGAATACAGAATATTAACCCTCTGAGGTCGGCAAACGTGCCGGCGCGTTTTGCTGGATTTTTTTCACATAGTAGCACAATAAACTTAAATTACTCCGTCATTTATGGTCATACAGAAAAAAGAAATATGAAAAAAGAATCTGTGATATTTTTACTTTTGTATGTGTCCACTTACAATCAAATCAAAACATTGTGCTTTTGTAAAAGAAAGAAAATAAACAGGGTGTGCTTTCTGCCTCTCCGTCGCTGTGAACTTTTTTTTCTTGAGCACGTCTGTAAACTGAAACAAAACTCAGCGAATACTTGTCACACATTTATGAGCCATATACCTTTATACACATTTAAGTGTGTACTTTTAAATGATCGGATTCAAACTGAAAACAAATATTCTCTGTTTAAGTAATATGTATAAAACCAACAAGATGTCCAGTATCTCAAACCCTTGCTCATTATTTTTAATTCGACCACGCCCAAGCGCGCAAAAGAGATTGACATGCAAATCGTCCACATGGAACGCGAACGTTACCTCAAAAACAAAGCACCAAAAAACTTCACAAGTCTCTGCTTTTCGTCGAGTTTGGAAGACACGCCGTGAGCTTACATTGGATTTACCTCAGAAGAAGAAGAACGCGATTTGAAGACAAGAAAGATGTAAGGTAAGAAATTCTTAATTATTAGTTAATGTTATTGTTGCATAAACTTCACATTGCATTTGAACTGTTGCTAGATATATGGTGAATATTATAATATTTAGACCCGTGTTTACTATACTGTGTTTGTGGATATCTGCTCAAACGTAGATATGTATAATATGGTAACCATAATGTTTCATATTTTGGAGCGCGCCGTGCGTTTCATGTATCTTGTTTTGGAGCGCGTTCTGCGATTGAATGTATCATATTTTGGAGTGTGCTCTGTGTTTGAATGTTTCATATTTTGGAGCGTGCTGTGGGTTTGAAAAGCAAAACGTACCAAACAAAGGCTTCATGGTTTTACTCTAATCTCATTTCATATCATCATAACGAATGGAAACATTTGAAGTAACATATGATAATCAATATATTTTTCTCTAACGTAGTTGTTACTGAAATCTTTTGGAAGATTTATAGGCTGCTATAGGCTATTGTTATTATTATTTTATGCAGCACTGCGCGTAGCCTATGCCTACAAGGCACAACAAACCTGGTGTTCATTATACATTGTTGGAAACATTTGTGTGTTTATTCTGTGAATTTTAAAAAGCTATTTCAACCAGAAAAATCTAAAATCTATTCCCAAAATCGTGCAGCCCTATAGTTTCTCTTGATATCAGTATGTTCACAGGTTTTATTTATTTATTTATTTATTTTTTATTTGTATTTATTTTTTACAGGGACCAGATGCCCCACGGATGAGTCCTGCTGACTTCAACATTCACATGAGTCTCTGTACATGAACATGGTAAAGTGAAAATCAAACACCTTGGAAATGAAAGGTATGTACAATGTTTTTAGGAATGGCAAAAAGGTTTCTGTCTTTGGATCATTGTTTTCAATAATGTGCTTTTTTGTCATTTGTTGTGTATCTTTGGATTATGTTGTGTTGTAAATAAATCCAAACAATCTAAAAGCCATTATTTTTTAAAATCTCCTCATTCTTTGTGCAAGGTTGCTCAGAATGATAGGGCCTGATAGCTCCTAATAGGGCCATTAGGGGTGGGTCTTTGTCTTTCTCAGGTGTGAAAGCCATACATATTAATGACGTGTTTACGCCTCCCGCATAAAGCTTTCTTACAGAAAACACGTCTTACAAATTTTAAATCAATATATTGTCTTATCTGAATGAGCAGTCAGAATGATTTTCACATTGTTTTGGAGCAAATATTCTAGGCTACGTGATACAATTTTCAAAAGTTTTGTGAAGAAATAATCAGTATGGGTTTCATGGCCTTATTTCAGTGACAATTTTTTTTTTTGTATTTTCACAAACCACGCATACATGTCATTATCTCAAAACTACAAACTTTTACATACATGCTGCTGATATATTATTGTAGCAGAGTTTGTGCTAAATACAGTGTAATCAGACTTTAGCCATGAAAATGTCACAAGTACACAACAAGCACAAATGTCAGAGCATGTCAGAACACCTCCAAGGCCAGAAAACATCTCAGACCCCAGAGGGTTAACAAGAACTGTTAATAAAACATGGAAAAAGCTCCTGGTGAATGAATGAAAATCATACCTGCATGCAAATCCTTCTCAGCTAACACACAACGTACCAGTAACGTGATTTATTGGTATTTTACTTTTATTTCGTGACTTACTAATTTACAACGTAACGACGTTGCATGATCGTTGTTTCTTTTGCACTTTATACAGTGAAGTGATACACAGCGCGCCGTCGCATTTGCACGTGTAATTGAAGAGTGTGCGCTACGAGCACAGTGACGGCTGACAGGACAAGAAAGTCCGCTTTTCTGAGGTGAAAGACTTTTAATTTCAGCGTACACTTCAGCGGTCGCATTAAGTGTAATTATTATTCCTTTTTTGTGTGATGGAGTGATTCTTCTTTTTCAAAAATAACACAAAATAAACAAAGTAAAGATGAATTTGACTGAAAGCATTATTATTTTCAAGATTTCCATAGATATGGTGATATATTGTTATTGTGTCTTATTTTGGCCATGCTAATCATGTAGTGATAAAGCTGATATGGTGACAGCCCTGGTTCAGGTGAAACACACACCACTTCCCTCTTTTCAGCTGCACACACACATTTTGAGGCAATGCTCCTTATTCACTCAGAGTCTTTATGGTAGAGATGATCTTACCTCAGTGACTCCAGTTTACAGTGAGGATTCGCCAGTACAGCAGAGAACAGCTTCACTCCTGAGTCTCCTAGTTTATTCTCAGACAGAATCAGATATCTCAGGTGTGAGGGGTTTGATCTCAGAGCTAAAGCCAGAGCAGCACAACCTTCATCTGTCACACCACAATCCCTCAACCTGTAGAGAACAATGACACACATTAAGCCTATTTCCAGAGATAAGCATTACACTTACAAAATAAATAACATAATGCTGTCAATATGAAATATATACAAATATTCATTAGAAAAAAATGGTTGAATTACATCAGTTAGGATTAGGGGATTCAATATACAGTTTGTACAGTACAAAATCATTATTTCTATGGAAAAGCCCCATAAAACATGGAAACCCAAACGCGTGTGTGTGATTGTGTGTGTGTGTGTGTGTGTGTGTGTGTGTGTGTGTGTGTGTGTGTGTGTGTGTGTGTGTGTGTGTGTGTGTGTGTGTGAGAGAGAGAGAGAGTGTGCTTAATGTATTTGTAAACATTAAGGAATGTGTGTGTTTGTGTGTGTGCTTTATGTATTTGTAAACATTTTAAGGAGCGTGTGTGTGTGTTTAATGTATTTATAAGCATTGTGTGTGTGTGTGTGTGTGTGTGAGAGAGAGAGAGAGAGAGAGAGAGAGAGAGAGAGAGAATGTGTGTATTAATGTATTTGTAAACATTTTAAGGAATGTGTGTGTGTGTGTGTGTGTGTGTGTGTGTGTGTGTGTGTGTGTGTGTGTGTGTGTGTGTGTGTGTGAGAGAGAGAGAGAGAGAGAGAGAGAGTGTGCTTAATGTATTTGTAAACATTTTAAGGAGTGTGTGTGTGTGCGTGTGTGTGTGTGAGTGTGTTTAATGTATTTGTAAGCATTGTAACGAACATTATGTGTGTGTGTGAGAGAGAGAGAGAGAGAGAGAGAGAGTGAGAGAGAGTGTGTGTGTGTGTGTGTGTGTGTGTGTGTGCTTAATGTATTTGTAAACAGTTTAAGGAGCGTGTGTGTGTGTGTGTGTGTGAGAGAGAGAGAGAGAGAGAGAGAGAGAGAGTGCTTAATGTATTTGTAAACATTTTAAGGAATGTGTGTGTGTGTGTGTGTGTGTGTGTGTGTGTGTGTGTGTGTGTGTGTGTGTGTGTGTGTGTGTGTGTGTGTTAGCAGGGGAGGATTGGGACAATTCTAAGGGTCCAGCAGAACTCCATAATTTCCAGGATGATTTTGGTATTTACTTTATAAAAAATAATCTTTTAGGAAGCACGCTATAAAGAACAGGTATTCATTATAGTTTGTGCCAAGTGTGTGTGTGCTTGTGTGTGTGTGTGTGTCCTTGTGACGTTCGCGGGTTATTCAGAAACAACGCAGTGCGGAAACGGAAAATCACCAAGCGACAATAAAACTAGTCCAGTGATGAATATATTTAGAGTTTCTGAAGCCTTGGAGCCAATTTCTGTGAGGAATCGATCAACATTTACGATGTCGTTCTAGTCATAGATATATATTTGTAATGATGTCCGATTCGTGAATGAATCATTTGAGTCGGTTCATTGCAGTGAATAGGAGAAACCTGTTAATAAACCAGTCTAGATGATTCATTCATGAACAGAACTGATTTGGTTTACCGAGTTCAAATCACTGATTCAATGATCCTGTCAATGTTTTAGTGAACACTGTCTCAGGAAAGACTGAATGGTCTGGTCATGCTGTCTATTAAACACGATTTAGCACGACGGCTTGATTTCAAAGATCTGATCAAAGAATGGTGTTGTACTGTATGCAGTGTGTAATTACTTGTATAGTTATAAATGTATAATTTTAGTTAATTTAATAAACTTTCAAATTTAGTTCTTTATTGTCTCTTATTGAATAATAATTTCTATGCTTATAGATAATGATTGTTATATGTGGCAAAAAGACAAGATAAGGGTTTATAGAAAATCCAGAGCTTCCCACTCGTATTTACGACATTAGCCGCTTTTCCACTGTCGGGCCGAACGGTTCTCATTGCGTAACCGTTCCATTCCGTGCCGATCCGGGTCAGCTGGTGCGGTTACGGCTTCATTCTCCACTGTGGGTTTGATAGCAGCCGCTCTTTGGAATGTAATGCAAACGCGTCAGTCGTTGCCTTGGTAACGCGGCAGTTTACTGATGATATGAGATGTAAATAGCGACCGCGTTATGGAGAATGATCAGCTATTGCTTTTCATTTTATTATTGCTTTGTTTACTTCACTCAAAGAGCGCTTAACCAGCTACAGAGAAACTGGCAGCCAGACAACAGACAAGTGACCAATCCTGGAGACTTTACTTCACGGATTCTACCAGCACGGTTCGGCTGAGGATTCATTACCATTATAAGAACCGTTCGGCCCCACGGTGGAAAAGCGGCTATTGTGGAGGCGTTCATGTGCGTTCAACTCATAAATACAATATTTACGAGATGACATGAACGCACCATATGAGTGTTGAGTGTCGTAATATCCATTTCAAGTGGACGTATGGAAGAGACGTGAGACTGTAAGCACTGAAAGCCCTCGCGCAGCTCATATGCTGAGAGAGATAAGACAGTAGAGCTGCACGATTCATCTTTAAAATACTGTGATCTCCATTCAAACACACACACGATCTTCTTCAGATTCGTCTGTCTATTAAACCTTTGACAAAATCATATCTCTACATTCAAAGCTGTGTTGGCGCTGCCGCTGACCCAGAGAGAGTTGTCATGAAACAGCTTAAATAGAAGTACTGGGATAAAAGTTTAAAGTTCAAATATAAACACTGATGTCTATGATAGCGATCAAAATAGAGTAAATCAGCCTTTGATAGAAACTTGGCACTTAAAATAACGCATTTATCGATTACATTATTCCACCACTAGGTGGCGACAAGTGATTGTTAAAAAATGTATTTGTAATTGAATTATTTATTCAAGAGAATGTAGAACTGTATGATGCTTCTGAAATAAAACTCAGAAAGATGTGATGAATTGAATTTGTAAATATGACTCATCTTATACATCATGTACAGTCTGTATAAGTGTATGATTTAACTTTTACCCATAGACTAGTGTAAAAAAAAAAAAAACATAAATACAATGCAATATCGAATCGCAGTATTGTAGAAACGCAATTCTTAAAAATTGCAGTACATATCGTATCCGGCCCTAGCGTGTGTGTGTGTGTGTGTGTGTGTGTGTGTGTGTGTGTGTGTGTGTGTGTGTGTGTGTGTGTGTGTGTGTGTGTGTGTGTGTGTGAGAGAGAGAGAGTGTGTGTGAGAGTGTGTGTGTGTGTGTGTGTGTGTGTGTGTGTGTGTGTGTGTGTGTGTGTGTGTGTGTGTGTGTGTGTGTGTGTGTGTGAGAGAGAGAGAGAGAGAGTGTGTGTGTGTGTGTGTGTGTGTGTGTGTGTGTGTGTGTGTGTGTGTGTGTGTGTGTGTGTGTGTGTGTGTGTGTGTGTGTGAGAGAGTGTGCTTAATGTATTTGTAAACATTTTAAGGAACTCTTAATATTAATGTAATTAATGTCCAACAAAGACTGTATTAAAGCACTTAATGACATTTTCTGATTTCCCGTGAGCTAATCTAAAGTGAGAACTATTTATGGTTAATACGTTGTTAACAAAGCATTATCTAACTCTTTACATAAGAGCTAATTAAACAATAATACTTGGTTAATTACAGTGAACAAAGATTTCTCCATTTGTATATAGTCTCTTAATATATTAACTACAGCTTATAGACTATTATATACTATTCATTAACTATAAACTAATAGTTTGAAAAAGATTTATAAGCGCTGTGTTACTGTATACTTGTGATAAAGTGTTACCATTATTTCAAACCGATCGCATTAAGTGTAATTGTTCCTTTTATATGTGATGGAGTGATTGTTCTTTTTCACAAAATAAACAAAGTAAAGATGAATTTGACTGATAGCATTATTATTATTATTTTCAAGATTTCCATAGATATGGTGATATATTGTTATTGTGCGTTATTTTGGCCATGATAATCATGTAGTGATAAATCTGATATGGTGACAGCCCTGGTTCAGGTGAAACACACACCACTTCCCTCTTTTCAGCTGCACACACACATTTTGAGGCGATGCTCACGCTTTTACAAGGGTCTGTTTGCACAAGCATTACAAGGCAAGTTGATTTACACCAAACATTTGTAATTTAAAAAACCTCTTCACTGTATCCTGCAACTGTTGTCTGGTTTGTAGTTCGTCCGGTTTATTTAACTGTTAGTTTTACTTTCTTTTGGGAGATAATAATATAGTAAGATGTAAATGTTCCTCTTCAGGGAGACTCCTCACGGCTGCCTTCTACCGCCGGCAGGATCTGACTGTCATGATTCTGCCTTGTCTCTGTATTTCTCTAGTCTTGAGGCAGGATCATGACAGACCCATGTTTTATGTGCAAGCACATGGCCTTGTGTTTGGACCATGTGCTTGTGTTGTCTCGTCACCTAGCCCCGGCCCCCTTGTTATCCTCATTTAGTCATTATTATTCAATCTGTGTCACCTGTTGTGTTATCATTAGTCTCCCTATTTAATCCCCTGGTGTTTGCTGTCCTGTGCTCATTCATTGTGATACCTGCTGTGATATCTACCTGTGAGTACTGTGTCCAGAGAATAGTCTTGCCTTTGTTTTGCCCCCTCGTGGGTTTTGTTTTCTGTTTTATTGTCAATAAATAATGTGTAGAGCATTCTGTCTGCGCCTGGGTTCATCTCCTTTGAGATTCATAACACTGACGGCTCAAGCTGGAATCTGTCGCTGAACCACCGGATGGGGCTTACACCAAAGATATACTGTATACACTATATACTGTACATATTAATCCTTATTCACTCCGAGTCTTTATGGTAGAGATGATCTTACCCCAGTATCTCCAGTTTACAGTGAGGATTCGCCAGTCCAGCAGAGAGCAGCTTCACTCCTGAGTCTCCTAGTTTATTCTCATACAGATTCAGTTCTCTCAGGTGTGAGGGGTTTGATCTCAGAGCTGAAGCCAGAGCAGCACAACCTTCATCTGTCACACCACACTTCCACAACCTGTAGAGAACAATGACACAAATGATTTACTTTTAGCTTTTGACCAAGGCTGTATCTCAATACTAGTTTTACTTGATCTTAGTGCTGCGTTCGATACTATAGATCACACAATACTCTTAGATCGACTACAAAATTATACTGGTGTTCAAGGACAAGCATTAAGCTGGTTCAGATCATACTTATCTGACCGCTACCATTTTTTCTATTTAAATGAAGAAAAATCGATCATAACTCCAGTAAACTATGGAGTGCCGCAGGGATCTGTGTTAGGCCCTCTGTTATTCTCAATATATATGCTGCCACTTGGAAATATTATAAGGAAACATGGAATTAGTTTCCATTGTTATGCTGATGACACTCAAATCTATATTTCATCACGGCCAGATGAAAACGCTAAATTATCCAAATTGACAGAGTGTGTTAAAGATATAAAAGATTGGATGACGCGCAATTTTCTTTTATTAAATCCAGACAAGACAGAGGTAATACTTATCGGTTCAAAAAACCGCCCACAAAACCTCGCACAATACAACTTTAACATAGTAGGATGTCCTGTTACTTTATCCTCTACAGTAAAAGACCTGGGTGTTATACTAGACTGTAACCTGTCTTTTGAAAATCATATTTCATATGTTACAAGAACAGCCTTTTTCCACCTTAGAAACATTGCTAAGCTACGTAACATGCTATCAGTTTTTGATGCAGAAAAATTTGTTCATGCATGCATGACCTCGAGACTAGATTACTGTAATGCTTTATTAGCCGGTTGTCCTGCATCCTCAATAAACAAGCTACAGTTAGTCCAAAATGCCGCCGCTAGAGTTCTTACTAGATCAAGAAAATATGATCATATAACACCAATTTTATCATCACTACATTGGTTACCTATAAAGTTCCGTATTAATTACAAGGTATTGCTACTGACTTATAAAGCCCTAAACGGCTTAGCTCCAGTCTATTTAATGGATCTTCTATCGCCCTATAATCCATTGCGCTCTTTAAGATCACTAAATTCAAGGCTTTTGGTCATACCTAGGATTTCTAGGTCCACCAAAGGAGGGAGAGCATTTTCACATTTAGCTCCAAAACTCTGGAATAGTCTTCCTGATACTGTTTGTTGCTCAGACTCGCTCTCCTAGTTTAAAACTAGATTAAAGACGCATCTCTTCAGCCAGGCATTCATATAATATTTTTAATCTTACAGTTAAATCCGACCTCTAGTTCATAAACGCCAGAGGAGAACTGGCCCCCGACTGAGCCTGGGTTCTCCCAAGGTTTTTTTTTTTCTCCATTAGGTCACCTGATGGAGTTTTTCGGTTCCTTGCCACTGTTGCCTTTGGCTTGCTCAGTTGGGGATATTTGGGGATATTTAATTAATTAATCAATCAACAATACTATTGATCTGCATTACCAAATGTGGACGTTTTCCACTAGAAACAAACATTGATGTATTATTTTAATGTAATACTGTGAAGCTGCTTTGATACAATCTGTATTGTGAAAAGCGCTATATAAATAAACTTGACTTGACACACATTAAGCCTATATCCAGAGATAAACATGATCATAATTAACATAATGCAGTTAGGATTAAGCGATTCAATATACAGTTTGTACAGTATAAAATCATTATTTATATGGAAAATCCCCATAAAACATGGAAACCCAACGTGTGTGTGTAAACATTTTAAGGAACTTGTGTGTGTTAGGACTGGGAGAAAAAATTAAAAAAAATTTTGGTTCACGATTTTAAAATAAAATAATTGTATTATTCCAGAATCAATATTGATTCAAATGAAATTGCTTTAGTTTTGTCCTTGCTTATAGATGAGGTTGACAGAAGTTAGCCACTTTTGTTCCAATAGAGGATGAAATGTGTCGTTATCTATGAGTGTCGTAATTAGGGATGGGAATTGATAAGATTTGATCAATATCAATGCCACTGACGATTCTGCTTATCGATCCGATTCTTTAACGATTCTCTTATCGATTCCTGATAGCACTGTGTGGAAAAAGCTTAAGAACAAAGCTTTTGTTTTAAAGCTTACACTTGAGTAAGCAAACTGTACTTTTTATGTAATTTATGTAATAAATGGAACCTTATTGTAAAGTGTTACCGATTAGTTATACACCGATTCAGACGTCTCTCCCTCTCCATGATTCCATCCTTCGTCTATGTGTGAAGGACGCCGTGCTATGGTGCCCGATAAAGGACAAAAGGGACAGTTGTGAGTTCACGGTCAGTATATACTATGGCTGGGACTCGGAGCAGGAGCATCGATACGAGGAATCGTTAACGTCGAGGGCATACAATATCGATGGTTCATAAAACTTAGAACCGGTTCTGGAGTGGAACAGGTTTTCAATTCCCATCTCTAGTCGTAATATCCATTTCAAGTGGACGTGTGGAAGAGACGTGAGACTGAAAGCACTGAAAGCCCTCGCGCTGCCCTAACCCTAACACTGATGTCTACGGTAGCAATCAAAATAGAGTAAATCAGCCTTTGATAGAAACAATCGTAATTCTTAAAAATCGCAATACATATTGTATCGACACCCAAGTATCGTGATAATATCGAATCAGGAGATAGGTGCATCGTCCCAGCCCTAGTGTGTGTGTGTCTGTACATGTGTGAGCTTAATGTATTTGTAAACATTTTAAGCGAATTGCTTAAAGTTATTGAAACTTTAGAGTGATTAAGAAGCACCGATAAATGAACAATAAGGAAGGGACGTGCTTGATGATTTAAAAACACATGAGAACTCAAATCGGCACACACACAATGGCTTCTTGTGCCGCCTGACAGTGTGTTGCGCTTCGTGGCATTTTAATGGTCAAATACACACAAAATTACATAAAAAACACCCATCTTGCTTCTTGTGCGCACACTAATTTTTTTGAATGACTTTACACAACAGTTTGAAAATTATGTAATCGAGTCACATGACAATGGTAGGCTAAGTGCTTACAATCTTGTATATTAAGATATGAAGTATTTCTTATGGCCAGTTAGATTGGTGTCTGCTGTACTTCATGGATTCATGTATTAAGTCTGAGTTGTTTTTATCTGCACCATCATATTACAGACAACTGCTGGTGTAATTATGCAGTTGTGGAGACGAATGATGATTCCAAAGCAACACATGCATATACACTACCAGTCAAATGTTCGGGATCGGTAATATCTTTAAGGTTTTAAAAATAAGTCTCTTCTGCTGCATTTATTGGATTAAAAATAAAAAATAACAGTAATATTGTGAAATATTATCCCAATGTAAAACAGCTCTTTTCTACATGAATATATAGTAAAGTGTAACTTTCTATTCATCAAAGAATCCTGAAAGAAAATTGTACACGACTGTTTTCAACATTGATAATAATAATAATTAATGTTTTTTGAGCATCAAATCATTATATTAGAATGATTTCTGAAGGATCATGTGACACTGAAGACTGGAGTAATGATGCTGAAATTCAGCTTTGATCACAGGAATAAATTACATTTTAAAATATATTAAAATAAAAAACTGTTTTTTTAAATAACTCATAATACACATTAAACGTCCTCTAATTGTATGTAAGTGTGAACTCAGATATTCAGATTTTGTAAAATAACGAAAACAAACTTAATGTCTCTGTTCCCTTTATAGATCTCTGGAGCGCCACAATGAACTGAAACTTTGGCACGTTTTCTTTAGTTTTTTAATCTGTAATATTTAAGTGAAATATATTTCAGCCGTTTTTAGAAGAATCTGTCTAATGTTTTTTTCCCCACAAAACATCAAATAAATAGAAATAAAAAGGTTAATTAAATTAACACAAAAATACCACAAAAATGGTCATGTCAAAGCTTTTATTTTTTTAAAGTGGTCATACATTTACACTTCAGGTTTTTGTGTGTGTTTTGTGGCATTACACTGAAGTTTTTAGCTTCTACATTCCAGTGTGTCCACCCTGATTCTGAACCACAACTGGAAGAACTTTAAACAGCCTATTTATGTGTTTGTATTTGTATTATGTATTCAGAAGTCTCTGCCTAATAGTTCAGCCTGATCTCAAGGCAGTTTGTACGGTGGTGCATTGCTGACACATACATATTATTTTCCACTCAATTATGTCGTAATAACGAGATTATATTATGACGTGCAGCTGAGCATCTATTCATCAGGCCAACGTTCAAACTATTGCAAATCAAAGTGAAAGTAAGTCTCAGACGCTTAACACACAATCATCATCATTAAAAGTAAAGAAACGAAATGATCTTCCAGGGCTGTTGTCGCTCTCTCTTATTGCGGTCTTTGATTTAGAAATTTTAGCTGATGATCAATAAAATGCAGCTCATATCTGTTGCTTTCTGTGACGTGCACTGTATAAATTACAGAAAAGTCTGTCTGTCTGTATGTCTGTCTGTCTGTCTGTGTGTCTGTTATTCGCATATCTCTCGAACCGTTAGTCTGATGGATTTCAAACTTGACAGGTGTTTTGCTACGGACACGAGTAAGTGCAGTGCCAAGTTTGACATTGTTTGGATGAGAAATGCAAAAGATATTGTTAAAAATACCAGTAAAAGAAGCACTTAGGAGGTTGTGGTTTAAAAATAAACATTCTGATATAAACACTCTGTCATCTACACTGTTTACTTCTGAATACTATAGTTTATTCACGGCCATCATTTGTAGTAACCTAGCCAGCTTCCTGAATTCAATGCGTTCACAGTCTCTTTCACGGGCACCAAACCAACAATTAGGCTACTAAAAAACACACTCAAAAACTGATTTTGCACGGGCATTGTGCAGCGGTAGAGTTACACTCACAGGACTCTGCATTTATTCACAATCACAAATGTTCATTATTTGCTCATGCTTTAAAGCTTTGCCGGGTAAACATTTCATTGGCATTCTGTTCTGACATGATGCACTTTTTCTGAGCGCGTACTGAAGAATATTAAAAATATTAGCATTTATATATAGCATTTTATTCCATTTTGATTATACTTTATGAATTCACAGTGACAGTTCCATGTAAGAGTAACGTATGAGCTTACCTCAGTTTCTCCAGTTTACAGTGAGGATTCTCCAGTACAGCAGAGAACAGCTTCACTCCTGAGTCTCCTAGATTATTATATGACAGATCCAGTGTTCTCAGGTGTGAGGGGTTTGATCTCAGAGCTGAAGCCAGAGCAGCACAACCTTCATCTGTCACACCACACTCCCTCAAACTGTAGAGAACAATGACACACTCTTCACTCTCTCAGATCAAAACAGAAATCTTTGTTTTTCTTGATTGTGTTTATAATTTGTGCAATATCTCTTTTTTTAGACAATGAATTCAATATATCAGTAAATGTAACTGTTATTCTAAGATATTATGTCTCTATGTAAGGGAGAAAGATTATATGAAACTGATCACATGGAATACATTGAATACATTACATACATTAAATATACATGTTTATATGCATACATTACAAATGCATATATTTGAATATAAATTTCTCACACAAATATCATAAAAAAACGGTTAAGTAGATCACAAATTAGGTCAGATAGGTGGAGGGTTTAAAAGCTGAAGTGTGACTCATATTTTTTGTTAAACTATTAATTTATTATGTTTAAGTAAGAACTGTTATAATGTTTTAACAGTGATGCTCGTTCTCAGTGTTACTTACGAAGCTGATCTAGTTGCTGTAACCACAGGCATCAGCTTCTGGAGAACTTCATCTGCAGTGTTCTGTGTGACACTAATTAAAAAAAAATTAAAAAAAGTTAATTATTCATGCTAACAATAATAGGGGGAGTATTTTTGTACCTGCATCAGCAAATTATTCATAGAAATTAAGCACATAAGTTTGTTTGCTTGTTACTTGTTTATTTACCTACTGGTTTATTTAATAATTTACTTAGTTTTATTTATTTATAATTATAAATATTTATAATTTAGTGTCTCAGGAAATGATGCACACAAAATGTGAATCACTGTCCATCATTTTGCCAGCAACTGGTGATAAAGAAAAATGATGATGAGACATTAATCAAATTTATTTTCTTAATACTTCTCTTGTGGCCCCTAGTGAATTTTTTTTTCTTTTCATGAATCAAGAAGTGTTTTGTGTTCAACAAGTTGTCTTTGAAATGAGAAGTAAGCTAATCTTTTATCCCCACAGCGCGTGAGTTATGCGGTGATGCGCTATGAAATTATTGTGGGGCAAATAAACTGGAATATTAATAATAAAAGTAGCCTAATAATAATAACAACAGTAATGTAATATGCCCTGCGTGCCCGTCCCCTACGCCACTGTGAAGAGCTAAAGGCCACCATGAACGGCATCAAGGCCATTAACTGTTTCATCAAGTTTATTTTGGCGTCCGCGTGACGTGATTCTCATCATCAGGAGGATCCGCTTGCAGCCCAATTTTTGTGATGGCGCAGACGGTGCGCACACAATGGTCAAATGAGTTTACTTTGAAAGGCTTGCGCACTCAACTGTAAATGAAGTTACACGGGTCCTTCTGAGGCTTGTAGACTCGAGTCCTCAGCATTAAACACTAGAATGAGACGCTCTAGTAAGTGTGCATGGCTACGTCACACATGTTAGTGTTAGTTTTTTGTAAGAAAAACATTGCGAGCAAATGTTGAATTGTTGTTTGAAATATAAATCAACAACGTAAGAGGCTTTAGGCTTTTTTTTTTTTAAACGAAAAAACAAATAAAGGGGCCGTTTTCTCGTTTATGCTTATTTCATTTCAAATTGGAAAACAAACTATCAAAACGTACACGGACCCAAATGCGGTAAATAGGCAGGTTACTTCCGTGTACGCACAAATGACTTCCTTTTACACTGAAATGCCTTCCGGTTACACTGAAATGCTTTCCGATGGCACTGAAAAGTTCACGCACATCCACATATGAAATCACTCGATATACATATATACACAACTAAAGCATGCATCCACGTTTTATTTTGTATGTATGCGCGTGTGTTTTATGGATGTGTATGCGCATGTTTTATGGATGTGTATGCGAGTTTATATGTATGTGCGAGTGTTTATAGGTGTGTCTGCATGCAGCGAGTGTATATGTATGTGCGAGTGTTTATAGGTGTATATGCATGGAAGTTTGTATGCGAGTATTTATAGGTGTATGCGTGCGTCAAGTTTATATGTATATGCAAGTTATTCACAAGTGTATATGCATTCATTACTAACATATTATGTATGGATTTCATATTAGTGTGCACGTGTATTTCATATATGTATTTTGAACATCCAATAGTATACATGTATATGCAAGTAATTTATAGGTGTATATGCACGTGTGTTATGTATGTATTGATAAGCGAAGTTTGATTTAAATCCTAAGTGGCGCCTGTTGAACTCAGTTAAACTCAGTGCCGACTTGTTTTCCATCAGTTCTTTTACATGAATTAAAATGTGTGCAAAGGATTGTGGGAGACTGAAGAACACGAAGGATACTCTTGATGCATCCTTCAAAATGAGCTGAATTAAAGACACAAAATGAAGTCTGTCTTCAAAACATCCTTCAAACTGAGACAGCCTTCAGAGGCGCTTGATGATGTGGCAGTCGAGATATGCAGTCTTACTAGGACACAGCCACGGTTTGAGAAACACCCGCAAATTATGTACAATATGCCAGAAATCAATCTGTGCCCCATGATTTAAACACCTCTGATCTCTTAGTTTCTCTTTGTTCATAATGTTTTAGACTGTAATGATTGCACTCAGTGTTACTTACCGATCATTTCTGTCTCCAATTAATATGCTCAGGTTAAACTCCTGCAGTGTCTTCTCTGAGGACAACAACACAAACACTAAAGCTGACCACTGAGACGAGGAGAGTTTCACAGCACGTAATCCTCCATACGTATGAGGTTCAGCTTCGTTCACTAGAGAAAGATCACCCAGTTCATTCAGACAGTGAAACAGATTGATGTATTTATCTGGAGAGGGATTCTCACTGATCTTTTCTTTAATATAGTCAGCTGTTTTCTCATTGTTGTGAGAGCTGTTTGCTGTCTGTGTCTTTAGTTTTTGTAAGAGACTCTGATTAGACTTCACAGACAGACCCAGAAGGAAACGAAGGAAAAGGTCCAGATGACCATTTTTACTGTCTAAAGCCTCATCCACAGCTCTCTGATGGAGATCAGATAGAGAAACTTTGTCTTCATTAGTTGGTTTGGTAATCTGGTCAAACACATTGATGTTATTGTTGATAAAGGAGAGATGCACATATAGAGCTGCTAGATGTTCCTGAATGCTCAGATGAACAAAGCAGAAGACTTTCCCTTGATAAAAGCCCAACTCCTCTCTGAAGATCTGAGTGCACAATCCTGAGTAAACTGATGCTTCTGTCTCATCAATGCCACACTCGCTCAGGTCTTCCTCATAGAAGATCAGGTTGCCTTTCACAAGCTGCCGATAAGCCAGTTTCCCCAGTTTGACAATCATGTCTTCATCTTTCACTTTTTTCTCATAGTCCTTCTCATGTTTGATGTTGGTCTGAATGAGCAGGAAGTGTGTGTACATCTGAGTGAGAGTCTTGGGAATCTCTACTATCTCTGCTTCACTCAACATCTTCTCTAGAACAGTGGCTGAGATCCAGCAGAACACTGGGATGTGGCACATAATAAAGAGGCTCCTTGAGGACTTCAGGTGTGAGATGATCCTGTCGGCCAGACTCTGATCACTGATTCTCTTCCTGAAGTATTCCTCCTTCTGTGTGTCACTGAAGCCTCGTACCTCTGTCACTCGATGGACACACTCAGAGGGGACGAGATCAGCTGCTGCTGGTCTGGAGGTGATCCAGATGAGAGCAGAGGGAAGCAGATTCCCCACAATGAGGTTCGTCAGCAGCTCGTCCACTGAGGCTGATTCAGATATATCACACAACCTCACATCGCTCTGAAAATCCAGAGACAGACGACACTCATCCAGACCATCAAAGATGAACAACTCTTTATACTCATCACTGGATATTTCCATTTCTTTTGTTTCAGGGAAAAAGACATGAAGAAGATCTGAAAGACTGAGTGTTTTGTGCTTCATCAAGTTGAGCTCTCTGAAAGCGAGTGGAAATATGAGCTGGACATCCTGATTCTCTTTCCCTTCAGCCCAGTCCAGGATGAACTTCTGCACAGAGACTGTTTTCCCAATGCCAGCGACTCCCTTTGTCAGCACAGTTCTGATTGGTTTGTCTTGTCCAGGTAAAGGTCTAAAGATGTCTCTGCATTTGATCGGTGTGTCCTCTGTTTCTGCTCTCCTGGACTGTGTCTCTATCTGTCTCACCTCATGCTCATTATTGATCTCTCCACTTCCACTCTCTGTGATGTAGAGTTCTGTGTAGATCTCATTCAGGAGTGTTGGGTTTCCCTGCTTTGATATTCCCTCATACAAACACTCAAACTTCTGTCTCAGATTTGATCTCAATGTGTTGAGGACTTCAGCAGGTTTAGAGTCAATGCTGTAAGATTAAAATACCACATTATTACACAAGTCAGAGAAGTAAATAGCCAAAAATTACAAAACTATTTATGGGACACAGAACATCATTAGGGGCCCTATCTTGCACCCAGCGCAAGTGACTTTGTACACCGACGCATGTATCATTCCTATTCTGCACCCGCGCAAAGCGGACTTTTCCCTCCACGGAAGCACGTCGGTAAGTTAGGAAATACACTTGCGCTCCCGGGGGCGGTTCAGCGCAAAGAGGAGGCGTGTTCCGGCGCAAACGTTCCTTCATGCTATTTTGCAGGTTTAGAAAACAATTGCGCCACTAACCAGGAAAAAATAGTTTAACCCCCTGAGGTCGACGGTATCGCCGGCGATACCAGCTCGCTTTTTTTTTATCAGTGTAAAAGAAACTCATAAATACTCTGTTGACTTTGATTTTTCATAGGAGTTTCGTACATCAATCGATTCTGTTAAATGTGTATTATTTTTGTGTATACTCATAATAAAAACAAAGTGTTGAGCTTTTCGCCAAATAAAGAAAAATAAACACGAAGCGAGTTCTGCCTTCTCTCTGTCAGTGTAGTCCATTCTGAAACGCGTCCGAAAATGAACTGTAACTCACCGAATACTTCTCACACAGACACGTGAGATATGTCTTTATGAAGCTTGAAATCTCTTCTTTTAAATTAAGTAATTTATATAAAAAACAAATGTTTTCAACTCATGTAATCCGTTTGAAAGCAAAGAGAGGTACTGTTTTTCCTTCTGCCTCATTATCTCTATAATGAGTTGAGGCCGCCCCGCCCCCGGCGCAATTCAAATGGTAAATAGTTTAGGTGATCTAGTATGCATCGCATACGCCCCCCGATCAATGCCATAAAAACACAGTTTCTTCATCAGACTTACTGATAGTTTCATTTGCGTTTTGGCACGCTTCTCCAGTAAAGACGCCCTTCAGATGATTCTGGACACCGAGGAAGAATGCATGATACCGGGTTGTTTCCTCAGAGGAAGATTGTAACTCAGACTACGAACGGCAGTATTTTGAAGAGCGAATTCCGCCGAGGACACAATTTCGGAGTAAGTTTTACTTAAAAGTCTTTTGTCTTTTATTTTTCGTGTTCGCATTTATGAGGAAAAAACAATATTACGTGACAGTTCTCCATTATGGATGCGAGCGCTCTGAAAGCGCACTAAAATACTTTCAAACTTTCACAGAGACCTCAAAACAGAAACTACAAATCCTTTCTTTAAAACGAATTTCGTTTTGTATCAATTGTATCTTAATTTTAATAATTTTTTCATTAACAAATTTCCTGGATTTAAAGTAAATATAGGCTAGCAATCTCAACATAAGGTGCTTGAACTGGAGATCATCATTAACCAGACCGTAGCCTACTCGCCTCAAATGTCTAAAAAATGTGAAATATATTTACAGAAAGCTGGTTCTAAACAAAACCATCCAAAACAAAAAACTATGTAGCCTAATAAATGTGCATTTCTCCGGTGCGTTCACTAGCCTACTGCGAAGATCGCGAGTCAATAGCCTATCGTCAACTTCATCTTTGCCAGAAGTTAAATTTAAATTGCGTGTGTGAATGAATGATGATGTTTTAGCAAACTGTATTGCTATACTGAGATGAGTAAAAATCTACTGAAATATGTTGAAATAAAATGTAGGCTATTTGTATAAGCAACGTATTAAACTGCAAATGAACAATATGCCCTAATATTTCATGAAAACAACGTTACAGTCAGGCGAAATATGAAAGACAACATCTTGTTGACTAGATTTGGGTACAGTTTTTACTGTAGAATATACTGCCACGTCAAATAAGCTTTTGTTTAGCAATTTCTATATCTATTTTTGTCAAAAATAAAGTCATCAACTAAGATGTTAGCTGTTCCAATGTTGACTATATTCAAACTAATGAATACATAGATAAAATGTAGGCCTATAATCATTTTTTTTTACAAAGAAAGAGTACACTTGAAATATTGTTGAAATTGTAATTATTGTTGTAATTGTAACCTTTTTAATAAAATAGCAAAACATATTTACAAGATAGATGTAAGCAAAATCTTAAATGGTCAATATAAGTCTTCTTCTAAATATATCTTTTGTCCTTGCATTGTGGCTCAGTCAGTGTCACACCTGAGTGAATGGCTCATCATTATGCAGAGTGGGTGGGACATTGTATTCTAAGGTGTAAACCACTCCTCGATCACGCCCCCCTCGCATATTGGCTTTCCAAGCAAAACCTGTTTTACATCAATTTAAATCAATGTATGGTTTTATGTGAACGATAAAGCAAGACTATTTTCACATCATTTTGAAGAAAAAACTCTAGGCGAGGACATCCATTAGTCAAAAGTCTTATTGACACATATTTACTATGTGTTTTGTGGCCTTATTTCAGAAATTTTAGTTTTTAGTTATTTCAATAACCATGCATAAACATTATTCTCTCAAAAATGAAAACATGTACATACACGTGGCTCACATATTATGGTAGCCCTGTTTGTGCTATATAGAGTGAATTTACACCTTTGCCATTAATATGTTTATATGCAACTGAAAAAAGCACAAATGTCAGGGCATGTCAGAACATCTCAAGGGCCCCAAAAACAGCCCAGACCCCAGAGGGTTAAAGTCAGTGGCACGTTGCGCACGTTATTCATATGCTATTTTAAGGGTGCATGCTTGGCCATAATCAATGTAGCGTGTGCACAACGCGCATACACTTTGATTCTCTCATCTACACAGAAGCAGCAGTTTTCATTTTTGCAAATCATACATTATTACGATAGATAGATAGATAGATAGATAGATAGATAGATAGATAGATAGATAGATAGATAGACAGACAATTTATTATAAAAGCATACATCTAGCTTACACATTTACCCAAATTATCATACGCCTGTTTAACCGAAGTTAATTTGGGTGGGTTTCTCCATTTCAATGTAACTTCTCTCTTTTACGGCCGTGACGAGAGCGTTGCTCTCCTTGGCTATGAACCGCTCCTGGCGCGCGCCTGGCAAATCCGCCGTTACAATAGCAATCCGCTATGGAAAAAGCGCGTCTGCTCTTAAAGGGAATGTGAGATGACGCTCTGATTGGTTTATTTCACGCCCAAACCACACCTATGAATAATGAAGCTACTTCAGACCAACCCATTTTAGATTTGCGCCTGGCGCAAGGGTCATTTATCCCGCCGGGAAAATAGCAACAGCGTCGAGACCCACCCACAAAGTTACTTGCGCTTTGCGCTTGACACTTGCGTTTCAGATAATTAAAATAGGGCCCTAGGTTTCTGAAATGTGTTAATCATTAATCATGTGTTTGAGTGATTTGTGATGTGAATTGCAGCACCTAAAATTAAACAACAACAACAACAACAAAAAAAGTCCTTAATTTTACCTGAAACCAGGATACATGCTTTCATTAAAGTCTTCTGGTTGAATCACAGGCTTGTACACAGTTTTGTTTTTCATTGGTCTGGATGGAAGGTTTGACCTTAAATCAGAATGAAGAGGGTAAAGAATCAGACACACTGATATTGATGTAATTGTGTCATTAACTGAATAACAGACCAACAGCTTTTACAATGTGTGAATGTATTAACAATACAATACATAGAGCTTTACACAAGAGCACAATGATAATCATTAATAGTGACTGAAACCAGCAAGATTGTAACTCATTAAACTGCTGTATATTAATAACAATTTCATAAAAATCAAATACAATAAGCACATCTTTTATAGAAATGATATACCTGAGATCAGACCGTTTGTCTCCACTCTTAAACGCTAGTGGCGCATCCATAGAGAAGTTACTCTTCATAGACACACAGCTGGACTCTGGGTTTGAGCTCTTCTGCTGGACTGAACTGGTTTTAAAACTAAGTAAAATATAAAGAATACAGACTTATAAAAGACCACAGAAATGTTGTGTACTTTTGCTTTAATGTCTGTAACTGTTTTGCACTGTGTTTCAAACTTTGATTACAATTATTTTGAGAAATTAACTCACTGGTTTGCAAATGTTAAGCATGATTCAACAATTGTACCAAAGCGAATGAGAAAACTGGTAAAATTAGGAATTAGGAAATCAAAACAAACCAATTGAAATCAACTATAGAATTATAGAATAATAACACTCAGATGAACATAAACCACAGTCACATGACTCTTCTCAAAGGCACAATGTAGGACAAAGGCTCAACCGACTAAAGAGACCAATGTTTAGCTGACCTTTAACCCCCTGGGGTCGGCAATCACACCGGCGTGATCTACTCGCTTTTTTTTTCTTATCAGTGCAAAAGAGACTCAAAATACTCTGTTGATTTTGATCTTACATACAAGTGTTATACATCACTCGATCCTGTTAAGTGTCTATTATTTTTGTATATACTTACAATAAAAACAAAGTGTTGTGCTTTTTGCCAAATAAAGAAAAATAAACATGATGCTAGTTCTGCCTTCTCTCTGTCAGTGAAGTCCATTCTGAAACGCGTCCGAAAATGAACTGTAACTCAGCGAATACTCACTCAGTCACACAGGCAAGATGCTTGAATTCTCTTCTTTTAAATGAAGTAATTTATATAAAAAACAAATATTCTCAGTTTATGTAATATGTATGAAAAGAGAGAGATGTCAGTCAGCTCACTATAGCTCATTATGTTTTAATGTGACCCCGCCCACGGAGAGCGCGCGCTATTCAAACGCAAATGATCTGAGGCAATGCATGTAAACCTGTCAACGCCCACACCCGCTGGATAAAACACACCGCGAGTTTTATCAGACTCATGCACTTTATGTCGTCTTGCTTCACTGTGAGGAATAATCCTAAGGAATAATTTAGTTTCACATCGAGGAGCAACAGATCCAGCTATTCAGAGGACTGTGAATAGTAATTTTTTTGTTCTTGTGACGAAGAGGCTGAGGCGGTCGGATCCATCTGCAGTATTTTATTAACACAGGTAATGAAACAGAGATAAGCAGACATAAAACTCAGGAAGGCATATAATGAAGGGACAATCCAGTACTCGAAGTGATACACAGGCAAGGGTCAGGGCAGGCGGCGAAGGTTCACTACCAGAGTCCAGAGTCCAGGCAAAGATCTAAGGTCCAGGGAAACACAGGGCACGGAGAAACACCAGGGAAATGCTTGGAAATGTCTGCGGGGCAAAACAAGACTTTGCAAGGGGACAATGGAAGGAGCAGTCCAGATAAAGGGTAGATAATGGTGCGCAGGTGATAGTGATGAAGGTGATCAGGGAAACCAGGCAGGGATGGACAATGATGAGAGCAGAGGGGAGTGATGGGAATTGCAGTTCTAGAACTCAGGAGAGAGGGCCTGACCGACGACGGGGTCTTCCACTGGGTCTTGGAGCAGGTCGATCTGGGTGTTCGCGGTGGAAAGTGGAGCCTACACTTTAGTAATGTTTCTGTTTAACGTTAAAATGACCTATCCCTGACCCCTCAGGCAGCGCGCCCACTCGCAAAGCAGACAGCCCACTCTGCTACCGCGGGCGTGTTTTTCCACATTCGAATATTAATTTTCACCTTCGAAGTTCTGTTTTTTAAAACTATTCGAATATATATTCGAATTTAGAATATTCGTTGACAACCCTGGCTCTGACGCAATCGGTTCTGCTTTCGGTACTGGAGAAATTAAGAAAATATATTTACTATGTATTATTGCTTAATAATGTTATCCTGCACATTTTATCTCACCAACCATTTCTAATTTGCGATAATATTAAGACGTTTGTCTGCATTTTTTTTATTCGCAATTCAGAAATGAGATCTCTCGTGCGCAGACTCCGTGGAGGCTGTCTGTCACACACAACAGCGAGCGTGGCGCGGCGCACACGCACAACAGCACAAAAACTCCCGCTTAATACAAAGAGTGACGATGGCGGAGAGAACAAAACGTTCAAAAGTGTGGATACACTTCACAAGAGTTGATGCAGACACCGCTCGTTGTCAGAAGTGCAAGAAGATTTTTGCATGTAAGGGCGGAAACACAAGCAATCTGTCAAAGCATCTTTCAAAAGTGCATTATGTGCAGACAGAGAAATGCAAAGTTTTTGACTGCCTAGCTAGCTCGTGTCTGGTTGCCCCATCTACATCAGGTATGTATGCTAGCAGCCTTCTCAAATAAAATTGCAATAAAATCATCGCAAAATCGAGATCTCTCGCGTCATTGAAACAATGTCAACAATATCCAACATTGATCCAACATCTTTTTGCTCATTAAAATCATGTTGAATCAATGTTGTTCATGCCATTTAAAATAAATATGCAATCTCCCTAATTGGTTTGCTTACGTTACGTTGAAAATATGTTGATTTCATTTGGGAGAAATGACGTTATGCATTCAACATATTTTCTACTTGTTTTTAAAATCCCAAATAAAGAAAACTCAGTATGTAAACATTTATTAGGCTAAATGCACAGCACTTTAAGTTAGTTTACAAATAGCCTACTTAGAGTTTTTTTTTTTCTGCAGTATATAAATCTTAAACACTAAAAATGCCTTCATACTGGTGCATTAACATATGTATAATATTCAGAACTGGTGCATTAACAAATAGATGTATAATATTTAGAAATTATACCCAGAAATTAATTTGTAATGATGAAATGCTGACACAGAATTAACTTAATCATGTGAACATGGGTTCATGATCAAATGTAAACACTGGCCACACTTTTTATTATATATATATATATATATTTTTTTTTAAAGCTGCTGCTACTGTGAACCAACCCACTCCTCCTAATACCTTTGGTCCAAGACAAGCCCAAAACCCCTTCACCCTTGCAGCTAGTGGGAGGATGCCTGAGGAGAGGGTGAACGACTGCCACTTAGCCTTGACCAAGTTCATAGTGAAAGGCCTACAGCCCTTTGCAACAGTGGAGTCCAACTGTTTTAGGTAACAGTCTATCAGTATACCGAGTATATACATTTTTAGGATATAGATGTATTATAAAAAGGGTTGTATTTTAGCCCCATCATGCAACAATACAATAAACAACAACACACCAATTTAATAATGATAACATAACAAATGAAAACAATAATTGTTTTTACTGTAGGGAAATGTGCAGGGCACTCAACCCTAAATATACCCCACCTTCCAGAAGTTATCTCAGCGACACATTAATTCCTTCCTGGTATGGTGTTGAAAAGGTCAATGTGATCAGTAAGCTGAAGGATGTGCCAAAGCTGGCCATCACATCAGATGGGTGGACCAGCCTCCGGCAGGATCACTATCTCACAGTTACAGTGCACTACACAAGCCAGGGCAGTGTAAAACTGAAGGTCCTCCACACCAGAGCAGTGTACAAATCACAAACTGGCGAAGTAGTGGCTGAGGAGATCTCAGACATCCTGGAAGAGTTTGAGATAGATCTGAGCAAGATTGTAGCTGTGACTGTTGATAATGCTGGCAATATGGATATTGCTATCAAGAAGCTACAGATCCTAAAAATAGGGGTAACACTTTAGAATACTGTATCTTACTTACTGCATAACTAATAAGGAATTATTGAAGAACTAGTAGGTAATTCTTCATTAACTACTTATTCACTACTGTTAACCCTCTGAGGTCGAGAAACGCGCCGACGCGTTTTGCTAGATTTTTTTCACATAGCAGCAACATAAACTTAAATTACTCCGTCATTTATGGTTATACAGAAAAAAGAAATATAAAAAAATAATCTGTGATATTTCTACTTTTGTATGTGTCCACTTACAATCAAATCAAAACATTGTGCTTTTGTAAAATAAAGAAAATAAACAGGGTGTGCGTTCACACATTTATGAGCCATATACCTTTATACACATTTAAGTGTGTACTTTTAAATGATCGGATTCAAACTGAAAACAAATATTCTCTGTTTAAGTAATTTGTATAAAACCAACAGGATGTCCAGTATCTCAAACGCTTGCTAATTACTTTTTAATTCGACACGCCCACTCGCGCAAAAGAGATTCACATGCAAATCTCCACATGGAACGCGAACGCCCTCGTTACCTCAAACACAAAACACCAAAACACTTCACAAGTCTCTGCTTTTCGTCGAGTTTGGAAGACACGTCTGAGCTTACATTGGATTTAACTCAGAAGAAGAAGAACGCGATTTGAAGACAAGAAAGATGTAAGGTAAGAAATTCTTACTTATTCGTTTATGGTATTGTTGCATAAACTTCACATTGCAGTTGAACTGTTGCTAGATATATGGTGAATATTATACTATTTAGACCCGTGTTTCCTGTTAAATACTGTTTGTGGATATCTGCTCAAACATAGATATGTATAACCATAATGTTTAATATTTTGGAGCGCGATGGCGTTTGAATGTATCATATTTTGGAGCGCGCTGTGGGTTTTACTGTATCATATTTTGGAGCGCGATTGCGTTTGAAAGGAAAAATGCACCAAACATTAGGCTTTATGTTTTTACTATTATCTCATTTCATATCATCATAACGAATGGAAACATTTGAAGTAACATATGATAATCAATATATTTTTCTCTAGCGTAGTTGTTCTTGAAATCTTTTGGAAGATTTAATTTATTGTTATTATTATTTTATGCAGCACTGCGTAGCCTATGCCTACAAGGCACAACAAACCTGGTGTTCATTATATATTGTTGGAAACGTGTGTGTGTGTGTATTCTGTGAATTTTAAAAAGAAATTTTAACCAGAAAAATCTAAAATCTATTCCCAAAATCGTGCAGCCCTATAGTTTTTCTTGATATCAGTATGTTCACAGTTTTTTCTTTTTTTTTTTCTTTCAGGGACCAGATGCAACTGAGTCCTGCTGACTTCAACATTCACATGAGTCTCTGTACATGAACATGGTAAAGTGAAAATCAAACACCTTGGAAATGAAAGGTATGTACAATGTTTTTAGGAATGGCACAAAGGTCTCTGTCTTTGGATCATTGTTTTCAATGTGCTCTTTTGTCATTTGTATTTTTGGATTGTGTTGTGTTGTAAATAAATCCAAACAATCTAAAAGCCATTCTTTTTTAAATCTCCTCATTCTTTGTGCAAGGTTGCTCTGAATGACAGGGCCTGATCGCTCCTAATAGGGCAGTTAGGGGAGTGTCTTTGTCTTTCTCAGGTGTTAAAACCTTACATATTCATGAGATGATCACGCCTCTTCGCATATGGCTTTGTCACACAAAACACGTCTTAGAAATTTTAAATCAATATATTGTCTTATCTGAATGAGCGGTCAGGGTGATTTTCACATAGTTTTGGAGCAAATATTCTAGGCTATGTCATACAATTTTCAAAAGTCTTGTGAAGAAATAATCAGTATGGGTTTCATGGCCTTATTTCAGTGAGAATTCTTTTTTGTATTTTCACAAACCACGCATAAATGTCATTATCTCAAAACTACAAACTTTTACATACATGCTGCTGATATATTATTGTAGCAGAGTTTGTGCTGAATACAGTGTAATTAGACTTTAGCCATGAAAATGTCACTAGTAACAGAAAAAAACACAAATGTCAGAGCATGTCAGACCACCTCCAGGCCCAGAAAACAGCTCAGACCTCAGAGGGTTAACTACTAAGGAAGATGTGTTAACTAATCAGTATGTATTATAATTGTATGATTGTGTTAAGTAACAGTTAGTTAATCAATAACTAATGAATTCTGTCATACCTCCTGAAGAACTACCACTAATTATCTACTAATTAAGGTTAACTTCTAAAAATAAGAAGTAACTAATGAACAGTCATACAAAACTAACCTCAGATTAGTTTTTATATTGTATATACAGTACTGTGTGTGTGTGTATTCCTCAGCATAGAATGCCATTGAGTAAATTCATGTATTTGAGGCAACAACTGAGGGGAACTGAAAATATAGGGAACTTATTATTAATTAATAAAGAATTATTAAATAATTCTTCAGGAATTACTTAGAACCTGAAACAGTATTCTAAAGTGAAAATATAGGGAACCCATTAGTAATTAATAAAGATGTATCAAATAATTATCCAGGAATCAGGCTACTTATAACCTGAAACAGTATTTTACAGTGAAAATATTGGGAACTTATTCGTTATTAATAAAGAATTATCAGATAATTCTTCAGAAATTACTTAGAACCTGAAACAGTATTCTAAAGTGAAAATATAGGGAACCCATTAGTAATTAATAAAGAATTACCACATACTTCTGACTCAAATAAAACTTACTGTAAAAAAAACACTATTAACGTAATCATCTAAACCTTTGTAAAATACACGACAATGACTCGTTTAGGCTACATGATATCTTCCTTTATTTCAGATGATATTTTGTTTTAACATGTACAATACTGCCTACATTTAAACTCGTTTAACAAACATTTTAAAATCAAAAGTTAAACCTTTAAAAGCAATTCAAGTAATCAGCTGGTCTCGTGTTCACTGTAGTGGGGCTGGATCTCTTGCTGGAGCTGGGCTCGTGTTCGGCGGGGAAACTGCTTTAACTTCAGACCGCCGCCCTGCGACTCATAGCCGAAATATGCTGTGACTGACTCCATAACCTGCCCATAAACAAACAGTGCACAGCTCTAAGAACATATTTTAACTTCTGATGTAAATAGATTTAGTATCTTTATGAATAAAATAATTTGTTTTATGCAAGGGATCAGGCGTTTCCATCATGCAAAAAATACAGCCTCATTAGCTAGGTAGGCTAACTGACATCGCGTCCTTGTATGTTGCCTTGCATAAAATAAAATGATTTATAGCACAGTAATGATTTTATAGATTAAATAAAACGTACACAAACCTGTATTTCGCCGAAGAAATGCACCAAATCGGCGGCGCTGAGAACCCTCCAGAAGAGTATGCAAATGCCCACGCTCTTGCATTACCAAATCACTCTAAAATGTAGGCTAACGTGATATTACCGGAACTTGAATGGTGCAAAAGAAGTTTAAAATGTATAAGAACTAAGTATAATCATATGCTTTTTACCTTTTAAGTACTTAAAAAAATTATTACCTTTGTACTTTTACTAAGGTAATTTTGAAAATGGCCTATAATTTTGCTGGAGTAATATTTTATTGGGGTATACTTTTACTCAAGCACTTGATTTGTGTACTTCATCCACCACTCCACTGCAAAAAAAAAAAAAAAAAAAAAAAAAACACGGATTATTGTAGTGACTACTGTGTATGACTGTTCATTAGTAGTTACTTCATAGTTATTTTTCTTGAACCTTAATTAATAGATAATTAGTAGTAGTTCTTCAGGAGGTATGACATAATTCATTAGTTATTGATTAACTAACTGTTACTTAACACAATCATAAACTTATATCACATACTGAGTAGTTAACACATATTCCTTAGTAGTTAACAGTAGTGAAGAAGTAGTTAATGAAGAATTACCTACTAGTTCTTCAATAATTCCTTATTAGTTATGCAGTAAGTAAGATACAGTATTCTAAAGTGTAACCAAAATAGGATGTTTTGCACATTAATTGAATCTGGCTGCACAGAAAATTTACAAAATTGCATCCATTGATAAATGGCCAGCCCAAATCAGAGCAGTGGTCGTGTGGTTCAAGAGATCCTCCATGTCCAAAACAGTGTTGACAGAAAAGCAACAGCTCCTTGGTAAGTCAGTTGAATCTATTATTATAAGTGATATTTTGAGATTCACACATCTAACAATATAATTCAATATTCAAGTGTGTGGTAATTAAATGTGTGTTGTTGTTTTTTTTGTTTTTTTTTGTTGTTGTTGGAGGCCTTCCACAACACTCACTCATCCTGAAAGTAATGACCAGGTGGAACTCTCTATATCTAATGATAGAGAGATTTATGGAGCAATATCCAGCGATCCAAGCAGCAGCCTTGGACCTACGACTGCAAAAAGCATTGTCCAAGGACAACCTGGACCGTCTGAAAGATGAGGACTTCCATAAGGCTGAGGAGTTTGTCCAGCTCATGATAATCCTTTATACATCCACATTGTGTGTGTCATGTGAAAAGAATGCCACCTGTGGACAGCTCTTACCTATCCTTCAAAAACTGGAAGAACATTTTACTGTGAAGGATGAGGATACCATATTTGTGGCATCAATCAAAGAGAAGGTGTGGGAGAACCTCTCCCAGCGGTATCAGAAGGATGACATTCAAGCCTTCCTGCATGAGGCCACAGCAATGAACCCCAGATTCAAAGGGAGGTCAGTCAGTGATGCAACTTGGGACAGACTGAGGAAGAAAGCTGTTGACACTGTGACAGGAGGAACCAACAACAGAGCTGGAACAGGCAGACACAGAGCACCAGCAAAAGGAGGAGTTATCTGAAGGAAAAGGTGAGGAAATGGAGGAGACAATTCCCCCATTGCACAAAACAAGGAGTGCCTTGGAGGAGCTGTTCTCAGAGGACAGGAACTTGAGGTTGACCATCCAACAGGATACCTCGGCCCTCACCCTTAGCGAACGTGTTGACTTAGAGGTTGAGCTCTACAAAAGCCTTCCTCCCGTTCCTATGGCTGAAGATCCTGTGATGTGGTGGTGGGAGAAGAGAGCTATTCTGCCCCTCCTCACAAACATTGCAACAAGCTACCTCTGTGCTCAAGCCTCCTCCACCCCAAGTGAAAGGGTGTTTTCAACTGCAGGGAACACATTAAGCCAGGAGAGGTCCCGTCTTTTGCCAGAAAAGGCAAATATGTTCATCTTTCTTCAGAAGAATGGTTAAAAACTCATAGTCCTTTTGCAGCCTACTTGCATGCCCCACCCGTATTGCTTTGTACCACTGTATGTTCTTTTACAGAAAAATATAGTTTATTTAATTTGTTTTACATTCATTTGTTATTTGTATAATAGTTATTTGTTCAAACATGGCTGTTTCTTTCACTAAAAAAAATGTTTTATTAATTTTACATTTAAAAAAATAAAGCAATGTTAATTTTGTTCTCAATTTGTTGGTAAAAAAAACAAACAAAAAAAAAACCCCACAAAGTACCGATAAGAATACCGTTAAAGTACCGAACCGATAAGCAGTATCGGTAAGAGTAGTAATACCGTTAAAACCTTAACGATACCCATCCCTAGCGGGAGGGAGGAAGAGGCGCTACCACTTGCTGAATTAGTCGAACAGCGGAAACATGTTATAAAAGGCAAGTTCAGCCCAACATTAACCAGCGCTGACAAAGATGATGATGCTCTGTCCAAACGATATCTGTCAAACATTTCAAAAACATTCTTCCTCCCCTGAAAGATGTGCGCACGTCTCTGTGTCCTCAGTGCGTCACAAGCCCCTACTGGCACCTTCTGACCACCTGAGAGACCTCTCGAGCTGTCTTAAATAACTGGAAGAGTGAGAGTGATTCTTAGCTTGAAGAAATTTGATAACTTGCTTTTATTCTTAAGATTGAAAGTAGGAGTAAATGTCATGAATTCTCAGCACTTAAAGGGTTAGTTCACCCAAAAATTAAAACTCTGTCATTAATTACTCTCCCTCATGTCGTTCCAAACCCGTAAGACCTTCGTTCATCTTCAGAACACAAATGAAGATATTTTTGATGAAACCTGAGAGCTTTCTGTCCTTCCATTGACAGCAACGTCATTGCAACTTTCAAGGCCCAGAAAGGTGGTAAAAACATTGTTAAAATAGTCCATGTGACTCCAGTAGTTCAACCTTAATGTTATGAAGCGATAAGAATACGTTTTGTGTACAAATAAACTAAAATAACAACTTTATTCAACAATCTCTTCCTTTCCATGTCATTCTCCTACGCTGTTGACGTAGT
Organism: Leuciscus leuciscus; assembly: GCF_965113295.1. Taxonomy (NCBI): domain Eukaryota; kingdom Metazoa; phylum Chordata; class Actinopteri; order Cypriniformes; family Leuciscidae; genus Leuciscus; species Leuciscus leuciscus. Next base: position 1,227,298 of record NC_138744.1, on the reverse strand, counting down.
GTAACTGCAGCGCTTCTGGGTAGTACGTCAGATCGTCAGCTCACTATTGGCCAGCATCACACGCATCACACGCATCACACGCATCACACACATGACCAGCGTCGCAGTCAGTGGAGGGACAGAAAGCTCTCAGGTTTCATCAAAAATATCTTCATTTGTGTTCTGAAGATGAACGAAGGTCTTACGGGTTTGTAACGACATGAGGGAGAGTAATTAATGACAGAATTTAAATTTTTGGGTGAACTAACCCTTTAAGACTAAAATGACACTTTGAGAAGCTTGATAAATACGGGCCCTGAGCCAGCAGTTAAAAAAAATCCACTCCGTTTTACACCTACTCCATTATATAAAGGTGGAAAAAAATGTAACATTTTGGCAACGTTTCACGCAGAAACAACTTTTTCTGTGATGTAATGTTTGTTGAAAGTACCTGCATCCTGGAGAAAAATCTCCATCTTTGGATCCTTGTGAATCAGCCATGATGAAGCTGCAGGAAAATATGACGAGTTTGATCTCCTCCACTGACTGTGAATGAAGAAACATTCAGACACTAAATTAAATTATTAAATTAAACAACCTTCATAATTTAGCTGAACATTTCTGGAGTGTGGGAGAAAAAGGATCATGTGACTGCGTTAACTCAAGCTCATTGGCCTTTTTCACACACAAACCCGTTGGATTTAGAATTTAATGAAAAATAACTGACACCGAGAAACGCTGATTGATCATTTTCGGGTGAAAAATAAAACAAACCCCGACCCACATCGACACTGATCCGATAAATAAATAAAATACAACAAACGTGTTTGTTGACGTTTGTGTGAATTGGCCTATACATGTTTACACATAAAATGTTAAACTTCTGGAGAATCACAAACATCACCAAACACAAAAGAAACACTGAAGTGAAAGAAACTATTAAAGATTTCATATCAAACAATCACGTAAAATGTCCTCCAGAGATTAATATTGATATGAGAAAGTCACACATGAACACTCACCTTGATCAAACTTTTACAAGATACAGGATCTCAAATCCTCCATCATAAAACTACACGTAATTCTTTCTTAAACGTTGATAAACACTTGCTGTTTTTTCCGTGTCGTATTTCGCATTTTCCTGCTTAAAAAGGCGACAGGAGAACTTACTTTCACTTTCTATGTGTGACGAGAGAGAGAGAGACATTAAAGGAACACGCCGACTTTTTGGGACTTTAGCTTATTCACCATATCCCCCAGAATTAGGCCCCGTCCACACTACTGCGTTTTCGTTTAAAAACTGAGACCTTTTGCTACGTTTGCACCTCCCGTCCACACTAAAACGGCAAAAACGGAGACCCAAAACGGAGAAGTTTAGAAACGCTGCCGACCCGTTTTTCGTTTTGAATCTCCGGCGGGCGTTTTAGTCTGGACGGGTCAAAACGGAGGACTTTAGAAACGATGACGTAGTAGAGGCTCAAGCTCGGCTCTATGATTGGGTGTCATCAGTTATAGCGTATAGCTTTGCTAGCAGCTGTTGTGCAAGTAAATTCTGCATTTTACAATGCTATAACTGCCTACATGTGCCGGAGGCAAGCTATTATTCGAGCGATCTGTGACAATTCCCGTGTGCAGCGGCGGTACCGACCGCACATGGAGCGTCGGTTTTGGGTTAACCCGGGAAGAACCAGCGCATGGTGGGATAATTTTATCAATGAAGTTGTGTTTACACCGGCACGCGCATGCCCAGTGTTGGTGAATGGTCACGTGATCCGCGTTTTCAGTCGTTTTAATGTGGACGGAGATCAATTCTAATACGCAGCTAAAACGCTGGTGTGGACGGAGATCGTATTCGTTTTAATTCTCCGTTTCTAAACTAAAACGCAGTAGTGTGGACGGGGCCTTAGATAAGTCCATACATACCCTTTTCATCTCCGTGCGTGCCGTAACTCTGTCTGATGCACACACCGCTAGCCTAGCTTAGCACAAAGACTGGCGGTAAACGGCTCAGGTGACTTAGCTCAGGTGACTGTTGGTAGTGCAGACTGTAGTTAGAGTTTTGCACATGTAGCTCCAGTTGTGCTCACTGTCGTTTAGCAATCAAAAAAAACTGTAGGCTCTTTCTGACGCGCGCGCTCTGATGCGCGCTGTCTCTGCTAGACGCACATACACATACGCTACTAGGTAAAATTGTATTATAGGCCTCAAACATAACTACCACCACCGACAATCATGCCCACAAATATTAATACAGACTGTCCATTACAGAGAAGCATAAGCATGCAGTAGAGAATATTATAAAGCCAAATGTGATCCAGCAGTAAATAAAGATTTACTGCCTACCTTTTTTTGATGTCAAGTAACTTTACTGAAGAATAACGTTTCAAAGAACTCTTCGCCAACTAGCTAACGTTAAATAATAATACAAATATAATAAAGAAAACAAAATCCGCTGAACTGAGTAGGCTCATTCACTGTTTATTCGTGAGTGTTGTGAAGAAAAAGCATAGCACTGTTGAAGGCTTCAGGCTCATTGTTTGTTGTGGTAATCAAATCAAAACTCTTTCAAAATACAGCTTTTCCTGAAGTATTGGGAACTTTTAGTAATTCCCTACGCTCCAACTTCTCCCTGATGCTCTGCATGGTCAACTGTCACCTAATGTATTGCACACGTGTCGCATTACTTGCGTAATCGCATATTGCGTTGCATATTTATAATATTATCAATATAACAATATTTCATACAGTAGCCTGCGCTCTGCACGTATATTATGGGCACGATGAAAGGAGAAAAGCTAAATGAGCCCGAGCCCGACCAAAGATTTATTTTATTTTTTTAATAAATAAATGACCCGACTGCTCCCAATAAGTGACGCCAACATTTTCCTATTTACATGTTGTGATTTGTATAGTCACAGCGTGTACAAATAACATGGTCACATGAGACACAGAAATCTTCTAACCGTATACATACTGGGAACTATATTCTCAGAAGACGAAGCACTGCTACTTGGGCGGAGTGATTTGCTCGCAGCGCCTGAAGCCCCGTGGTGAGGAGCAGAGAGTTCGCTCAGAGTTGGAGTAAATCACTCCGCAGAAGTGGCAGTGCTTCGCCTTCTGAGAATAGTTCCCAGTATGTATACGGTTAGAAGATGGTTGTGTCTCATGTGACCTTGTTATTCGTACACGCTGTGACTATACAAATCACAACATGTAAATAGGAAAATGTTGGTGTTATTTTGTCACTTATTTGGAGCAGTATGCTAGCTGTAGCCGTTTACCTCCAGTCTTTGTGCTAAGCTAGGCTAGTGGTGAGTGCGTCAGACAGAGTTACGGCACGCACGGAGATGAAAAAGGTATGTATGGACTTATCTAACTCTGGGGGATACGGTGAATAAGCTAAAGTCCCAAAAAGTCGGCGTGTTCCTTTAACAGACACGTTAACAGAGAGTGTTCATGAGAGCACCATGACGCATGTGTGAGAGCAGACTTTGTTCCCTCGTCTTTTCTTTTTCTTTTTTTTTTTGTGTTACTTTTTTTTTTTTATATTCATTGGTTAATTTTATTTTATTTTTCTCTATTTACCCTCTTCTATTTAGTTTGTTAATTTACACTCTCTTTAAAGGGATACTTCAGGATTTAGCATTAAGCTTTGTATTAGTAGAAAACCTGTAGTATTTTCGAATTACCATGCTTTCCACCCTCATATCCCCCTGAGATGAGAGATTTATGTATTTTTTGTCTGGAAAAAATCCTCCGATGACGCAAAAATCGTCATTTTGCGTCATTGGAGGATTTTTTGGAGAAAAGGCGAGAGACTACAGCCAGTAGGAGGAGCTGTCCCGCATGTGTTCAACCCGCCTATAGAGGGATCTCACTCACAGAATGTACACATAGCGCAATTGACTTTGTACACCGACGCATGTATCATTCCTATTTTGCACCCGCGCAAAGCAGACTTTTCCCTCCACAGACGCACGTCGGTAAGTTAGGAAATACCCTCCGAAAAGAGGAGGCGTGTTCCGGCGCAAACGTTCCTTCATGCTATTTTGCAGGTTTAGAAAACAATTGCGCCACTAACCAGGAAAAAATTGTTTAAAGTCAGTGGCGCGTTGCGCATGTTATTCATATGCTATTTTAAGGGCGCATGCTTGGCCATAATCAATGTAGCGTGTGCATTTTTGCAAATCATACATTATTACGATAGATAGATAGATAGATAGATAGATAGATAGATAGATAGATAGATAGATAGATAGATAGACATACAATTTATTATAAAAGCATACATCTAGCTGACACATTTACCCAAATTATCATACGCCTGTTTAACCGAAGTTAATTTGGGTGGGTTTCTCCATCCCCAATGTCCCTGACGAGAACGTCGGTCTCCTCGGCTGTGAACCGCTCCTGGTGTGCGTCTGGCAAATCCGCCGTTATAATAGGAATCCGCCATGGAACAAGTGCGCCTGCTCTTAAAGGGAATGTGAGATGTCGCTCTGATTGGTTTATTTCACGTTACGCCCAAACCACACCTATGAATAATGAAGCTACTTCAGACCAACCCATTTTAGATTTGCGCCTGGCGCAAGAGGCATTTATCCCGCCGGGAAAATAGCAACAGCGCCGAAACCCGCCCACAAAGTTACTTGCGCTTTGCGCTTGACACTTGCGTTTCAGATCGTTAAAATAGGGCCCATAGTGTCAGCCATCTTTCTTTGGAAGCTAAGCTAGCAGGCTCTTGTTCTGTGGAGAAAGCTGAGTAGTAGGAGAAAGCTGAGTATTAGGGGTTACCATCCTCTTTTTCCCGGACATGTCCGGCCGTCGAGATCGTCCAAAATGTCCGGGATTCGGCTTTTGCTTTCTGCAGTCGCCATTCATTGTTTACATGCACACTTTTTGTTTCAATCTAATGAATTCGTGAATCTGAATGTAGTGTTTACATGAATGCTAAACAAGTGATCGGTTGATGTGCGTTTTAACATTGCTAAGAAAATTCCCGCTCCTCCGTGAGAGATAGGAGACCGGTGCGTCTCAGTAATCACGCCACCGGCCTCGCGCCGTTCTCCCGCGCCCCTCAGCCTCGTCCTGCTCGCCACAGTAAACATGATGAATGGCGACTGTAGAACGCAAAAGCCGAATCCCGGACATTTTGGGCGATCTCGAAATCCCGGGCAAACTCGTCAGAGTCTCACTAGTAGCCTAGCCTTGTTGTTTTCAACTGCGCTCTCTAACCGGTAGGCGTGGCTTGGGAGTGGCCTCCTAGGGCAGCGAAGCAAGTGCATTCTGGGAGTTGTTGTCTTTCATCCACATAAGCCAAAAATAAATTTTCTGGCTTTTCTCAGTCTAGAAAGCTCCAAATTCAAAAGTAATTTCACATTTCTTCTATATAAATGACCTATTTTAAATACACATTCATCTTTCCAGAGGTGAAGTATCCCTTTAACTAGTTTTTGTTTGTTCATCAGTTTTTCTTCATTATTTCTGTTTTTTTTATTCTTTTGTTGTCTTTCACTCGTTCATTCTTTTTATTTGTTCATCCTTGCCTTCATTTGTTCAGTTTTGTCTTTCATTTATCTTTCTGCAGAACGCAGAGTTCCTGATAATAAATCATAAAGAGGACTTTGTTTGATCACATCTGAAATAAGTTGATAATTACATGTTTCTAATTACATTTAGTCATTTAGCAGATGATTTTTTCAAAGCGATCTACAAATGTGGAACAATGCAATGTGACATAAACCTGAAAGAATCAGATCAATTAAAACCATACTGGAAAAAATACTGTATTGTAAACTTTTTAACAGTTTAATGGTTGGTTTAATTTGTTCCTGCACTGATAACTTTATTGCACTTTGGACCACTTTTAATTTAATAACTGAAATGGTCAAACGTAAAAGGAAAGGACAGAAATTATTTAGAATGATTTTAATAATGAATAAATCCTGATGTTGTAAAGTGATCTCTTCTGTTCCCTATCGATACGGTTCACTCGTACTGCGTCACTAGAAGCAATGGGAAAACTCCTGTTTCCTCTGATTACTGAAGCCTTATAGAATCACGCAGAGAGAAAAAATGCTCTTGCACATGCGTATTACGTGTTTAGTCTATAGGTATGCACATTTGAATATATATGTGCGCAGGCGTTTAGTCTTTCTCTACAAATTGACCTCAACAAGCTATCCTGTCTGGCCTTAAAAATTCATAATTTTCAATACAGCCGTCACTGCTCTGGGCTCAGCTATTAGAAGCCGGAGTCGACTGCCATCAACTCTCTCACTGACAGACCACAGTGTGCACATTAGCAAGGGGTGGGACCGTGAGACCTTAGATAGTCTTTACTTTTTTGTATACAAAATGTATCAGTCAATCAACCAAGTTATTTAGCCAATACACTAACTTTACATTTCATCTGACATTCATTATGAAATTTAATTATGAAATGAAAATATAAACTTTTCAAGGGCCCTCTCTTCCCTTGGGGCCCTGCTAATCAGTACTGGTTTTACCCCCAGGCCTGGATACCTTGTCTTGTGTTTGTTGTGTTCCCTGTTTGTTACAGTCCTGCAAGCTGGCTGCTTCCTCTCTCCAGCGGTGGCCTTAAGCATCTGGGGGCCCGTTTCAATAACTAATATGGGGCCCTACCCACATAAAACATAAACATTAGAGAAGAAAAAGCAAGGATTCCTGTTGGTTTGCATCAATGGTATATTACTTTATTACGTGCAATTTCAGCTTCATGACCAGGCATCTCAACATAGAAATCCAACCTTATTTGATTAAAACTATATACAATTATACAGCATTTTACGTTGGAATAAGCCTCGCCCTTTCACGCAGGGCAACTTTACTGCTTAATTGATTTGCGCATTATATTTTCAGCTGTCTGTGCTGACTTTAAAAAAAAACAGCTCAAACATCCCCTCAACTTGAATTATTTAACAAAAGCAAAGAAGAAAAAGTGTCTGACTGACACTGAACCGAACTTATCATAAATAACGATGTTTTCGCGTTATTTCAGCTTAGTGGACAGCTCACCGGGCGGCGGGTGTAGATTTCACCTGAGCCCTTTTTAGAAATCCACCCTTCTGTGTTTGAGTGCTGAGAATGCCCTGATAAGTTCATCTTTGTCCAGCGATTTTTGTCACCTCCTGCTCAATAGAAATCTGAGCGAGAGCTGACAGCCGCTCCTGGAGCATTGTTGACCTCAGGTGTGTTTTTATTAGCTTCAAGAGAGAGAAACTCCTTTCTCCGCTCGCTACAGTCACAGGCACTGTCATCATTAGTCGGAGAGCAATGCTGAGGTTTGGATACAGTTCAACAAAATTGTTTCTGTAAATGTAGCTCAGAATCTGCAGGCCAGTGGTTTCTTTTGCAGGCACGGCAGTGACAGCAGCCGAGATCTCACGCACAAGGTCCTCAGCGTCCACATCGCCGAGGGTTTTTTCTATATTTGCGCAGCTTTCTTTGAGGGTGTAAGTTTCCACAGCCCTTTTCATTTCCTCTCTTCTATAAATGAAACCAAACAGACCATGAAATGTCTCCATCAACTTGAAACGCTCACTAGTGCCTGTAATGGCAGAGTCCACTAGTGGGAGGAAAACATCTCTACTGAACTTTTCCTCGCGTGTCACTGTCAAGGAAGGATCCGGATTTTGGGGCTCGTACGGAAACTGGCGTTTGGGTTTTCGGCCTTGTGTAGTGGGGAAGACCACTGGCATCTCCATCTCTTCCGCGATGTCTCTAGCATCTGTCAGGGCGGATGAAAGGCCATTCTCTCTGTATTCCTTTAGGAATTTAAAAACATATCCCACCTCGTACTGTAGCACATCAATCCCAACTTGTGGGCTCTGGAGCAGCTTGCTGACACGATTAACCTCATGTAGAATGTTGTACCAGATGATGACAGTAAGCAGGAATTGCCAGCTCCTTATCTCCTGTTCAAGGCCTCTGGCAGCAGACGCAGTCTCACTGTCACCTGATAATAACAATAATGTTGTTTTTTAAATTTCAACAATTTATAATGACGCATCACAATGTCCATTGTACTGAAACAGCTCAATATAATCCTGGCACCGGGTCTGGTTTAAGTTTTTAAATGGGTTAAAAACACCCTAATAAGTAGCCTAACACACTAAAATCATAGACTGTCTATCACAAAGCAAAATAACACACACTCGACTCGTACTTACCTTTTTTTGTTGCATGATCGACCAGTGAGAGAAGAGCTTCGCCGACAGCAGGAAGCTGATAGCGCAGCACTTTCACACTTTCCACGCGGCATTTCCATCGCGTGTTGGATATGGCCTTTAGGGTCATCTGTGGTACGCTTGTCTTGAAAATCTCCCATCTCTGTGTGGAGGAGCTGAACATGGTGTACAGACGTTGCAGCACCCCAAAGAAGCTCACAGACTCCACTGTTGACTTCGCAGCATCTACAATGACGAGGTTTAGACTGTAGCTGGCGCATGGCATGAACAGTGCTTTTTTGTTATCAAGCACCCTTTTCTGCACAACGCTATTGTTCCCCCGCATGTTGCTACCGTTATCATACGCCTGTCCCCTGCATTTTTCGACATCCAGGCCTAACTTCTCCAAATGCTTCAAGAAGACAACTGTTAGCCCTGCGCCTGATGTGTCAAGCACTGATAGGAAACCGACAAAATGCTCTCCAACAGTAGCCCCGGCACCGATTTGGCCCTTGACTAAGCGCAGTCCATATGGACGTGAAAATTACACCTTCTTCCTTGATTGTACTACATCATTAATTATCACATCTAAAAGTAAACATTTATGGAATCATCTAGGATTGTACATTTGCATGCAAAAGTATTCTTGATATTTTTTTTTTATAAAATAACAACTTCTGAGTGAAGCACCATCACCAGATGCAAGTATACGAGTAATGTTTTCCCTGACTGCTGCTTATACCCGAGGTTAACACTCTCTACAGAGCCCTGGTGGGAGAATCCATATCCCATTTTAGGCATCACCACTTCCCACAAAGAAGTTTGGTAGATATTTGCCCACAATTAAATGATGGGACCATATGCCCAGCGTGTCCAAAGGTTGGTTCTAGTTCCAGCGTGGTTCGTGTTTGATTAACCTGATTGCATAACTTAGTTAATTTTTGTATAAAGTATTATAATAAAATAGTAATAGTATAAATGTATAAACCTGGTGCAGATACAAAACCAGGATTACTGTAAGTGTTTGTTTTCCAGGCGGATGGAGATATGATTGTGACATTGGATGCCAACTTTGGCCTTGTGAGGAAGCAAAGCTCCGGTACAAGTGCGGTTGAGCCTTTTCATGGAGCCCGCATGTTTGTTGATGAAAAGGATGTAGAGGACTTCCTGCTATCACATCTTGACAGCTCAAAGCCTCACGAGGTTAGTCATAGTTGCAAAGTTGCAAAAAAGAGTCCATGAGATTTCAACTTATGAAAAAAGATAATTATTCCTCCCATTATTCTATGTTTTCCTTAAATCTTTAGGACTGCAGTAATTTAATATGGTGTGATTAGTAATCAATTATCACCAAGGCCTCCCTTATAACGTACACTCTGTTTGGTCAGGTGTACCACAGTAATGCTTTCTGCTTGGTAGCTACTGAATTTTTGTGCTGTGTGTTTTTTTATTTTTATGTATAGATCTGGGACTCGTGAGTCGTACATGGAGTGTGAAACAGAGTAAGTAAGCAGTAATCTGTCACTGTTCTCTGAGCAAGTGTGTAAATAACAATTAATACGATTTATTTGCTGACCATTGTAGAATTGAGGACTCTCTGCTGAACATGGAGAAAAAACACCGGATTGGGAGAAGATGGCAAGAATCTGATTCAGACTTCCAGTCTACCCGTAAAGATGTTGAGCGTGAGCTCAGAGGACAACTAATCTACAAGGCTAGAACTGAATCAAGGGAGAGAGCAGTCCTCCTCCATCTGAAAAGAAAATATCCAGGTAAAGTGATGTTGGATAAGTAGATACATTAAGATATTAAGAGCAACTTTGAAAAGGACCATAATACAAACTAATAAATGAATTTCTCTGCATGCGTGTTTCCTAACTTTGCTACAGATGGGCAGGGCATTGCCATTAGACTGTCCAAGCATTAGCCAGCTCCAACAAGAGACTGAGACAGGCAATACAAGAATACAACAGCACTCAGTGGCCACCGCAGATGAGCATCTTCCCTGCAACAACTGATCTTCAGGAAGCGTGCGATCCCTCTCGGCATGTCTACTTCTGCTTTGATGACACTAGTTCCCTAACCCTAGTAACCACACAGCAGTCACTCTAGAAATCTGACAACCGCTTACCAACCACAACTATCATTTTAGAAACCACCTTGTAACATGACATTTCACTTTTTATTTATTTTGTCTTCCAGACTGAAGAAGATAATGTTTCGAGGAGTCTAAAAAGGCGAGGGATTGATGGCATATGAAGACTCGGGCAGCTGAGGAAGAGCACATGCTTTACCAGGAGATGAGAACTGTACCTGAACAGCTCCATCAGCAGCGAGCCTTTCTGTGCTCTGCCATCAAACACACAGATCAGCCCGGGGCAAAAGCTGCTCTCATCCAACGTCTCCAACAGCTGGACAGAAAACCAGCTGTTTTCACACTTTAGAGCTGCAATAGATGAGCACATTTTAGATGTTGCAGCTTCAATAGCCTAAATGTATTTATGTGCAAAAAATGTGTGTTATAGTTTGAGTGTATTTTCCTTTGTCATTTGCATTGATAACAGTCTGCAGCACAATGTGGTTTATTTATATTAATAACTCATTTTATTGTTTTACTTGTTTTGTATTGTGCCTCTGTGTTGCATGATTTTGAATTTCTGAAATGAATTTGATTAATAATCTCTTCTCTATATTGTTCTGCTTGATTATAAATGATCTCAATAACTAATCTTATTTCAATTTACATTATCATGTTTTTTATGGTGAGTTTGTAACATTTGTCCAGGAACTACAGATTAAACACTTTGACTGTAAAATCATCTACCCGTTTATTTCACACTGGTAGGACGATCTGATGAGGTAACGTTACTCTGTACTGTAAAATCATCCTACCACGGCCTTATAAGAATCTTCAGCAAAGTTACACTGAATTATTTGATGTGGTCACAGACGGAAGCAGAAACGCGCAGTAGGACTTTACGATGTGGTAAGATGAAGCGATAGATATGGCTATAATTTTATATACTGACAGACACAGACTACTTCTCAAAATGTTATGTTCACAAAATCATATATACAGTATATATATTAGTGCTGTCAAGCGATTACATTTTAAAAAAATCTAATTCATTATATGATTTTTCAGAAGCTGCATCTTAATTGGTAGATATATTTACAGACCAAAACAGTTTGGTTATTAACATTCTTAAAAAGATATTTTATTTTCCATAAAATTAATTAATTAATTAAATGAATCCTGTAAATTAATTAAATAATTTAATTTGTGTTATTTTTGCATAGCAAAATAAGCCCTAATAACTCCAAATTCCTGTGGGTTTACATTTTCAGAAGAAAAAAAATGCTTTTCATTTCTGCTTTCCAACATAATTCTTCCTGAGGAGGAAACTTACGGTACATTTTTGGATGGGAAGAAAAAGTCAATGGAGACTGCAAAAACACACAACAGTCGAAAACATCTGAAAGTCTCAGGATAAACAGAAGCAGGCCTATGCAAGAATAGTACAAAAGAAGTTCAAGAATACTGTGTCTGGTGTTGGAGATGAGGATCTTCTGATCAACATGAGGAAGCAGGGAAGGAAAGGAGGAAGAGTTGAGCCTGATTTTACCGGACCCTATGCCATTCAGTCTATATGTGGCAAGCTTCTTGCATTGTCTAATTCTGAAGGTGTAACTTTAAAGAGCAAGTACAATGTAAACCACATCAAGCCATACAGAAGGAGCAAACTGATGATGGTCCAATCCCCAGGCAGGAATCACACAAGATCCCAGAAGAGAGCATGGCCTGTGTGTTTTCCTGTAGCCCTCCTTCTCTGAGCAATGAAGAGGATTTGGAGAGGATGATGAAGACATTTCCATTCCACAGAGGCCTTCAGTTCTTCATTTCCCCACAAAACAAATCATTCAGAGCCCCGACACACACACAAGGTAAAAGCAAAATCTCTACCTCCATTCTTCTTTTGTTCAGTTTATTCATGTAGTCTTTATTCTGTCACATTTTTTATTACACAATCATTAGAGACTAGGCCAAGTTTACAGTTAAACTACTATGTTTAAACTACTATGTTGTATGACTGTAACAAATAACAATCTTGAATCCTGAAGCGTCCACAAGGTTCATCGCTGGATATAAAGGAACATGCAGAAGAAAGAGGTTGTAGTCGCTGAGTTCTACATTAGCAAGTTTGAGCCGTTGTTCATTTGTTTGGCCATCCCAAGTTTATTGTTAGCTTGTAAGGGTTTGTCCTGTTCCAACTGTTCATGTTGGCCTTTTGGCTCTAATTCAGGGGGAAAAAATCTCAGAATGCTCCACATGAAACTTTGGTGTTCCGACCTTTTATCACCGTGTCGATTTACTTGGATTAATATGTGCGAGGGAGAGAGAGCAACACAGCGCCTAGTTTGGAGACGGTGAAGTCTTTTTTACACTTTCACCCACGACCGGCTCTCTATCTCTGCTTGTTCTTTCAGTTAAACATGCGCCCTGTCACAAGCGCAGCAGTTCATCTACATTACTCACGATCAAATAAGACTTTGGCGGGACAAAAATTAACTTTGGCGGGCGCTAATACACCCTGTAAAAAAAAAACCACAGAAAAAAACGAGCAAATGCATGGCAGCAAAACGTTTGCCATTAATGAAAATAACGGTAAAACCCCATGAACTGAAGTAACATGTTTACACAGCAACATGAAAAAGAACATTGACCATACAGTACTATAAAATGTTTAAAATGTAATCTGAAATAACATACTTTGTCTGTATAATTGCAAATACATGCATAGACCATTAAATGTAATGGCATTATTTGACTGTAAGTTCACGTAACATGTTTAAACCCTTATTTAATAAAACATGTTTTAACTGTAAATGTAAAAACATGGTGTAGTAGTTGTTTAACTAAACATGATTTGAATGTACTGTAGATATAAATGACATGCTGACACCATTACTTCATAAAGCATGTTTTGACTGTAAACTGAAATCATGTTTAATCATTATTTAACAGAGTTTGACTGTAAATTGAAATAACATGTGTTGACCGTTATTTGAAATAACATGTGTTGACCGTTATTTGAAATAACATGTGTTGACCGTTATTTGAAAAAAATAACTGTGATGGACCATAATTTTGAAAGGCATGTACAGCATTTTGATTTTGATTATGGCTTACAGATAATTTTATATGTAGTTCATGAAATGTATGTTATATGTCACACAAAAAGTCATTAGAGAAAATCATTTGTATTTTTCCCTCTTTATTTTCTTCTGTTACAGTAGTTTCCATTGTAAATAACAACAATATTAATAACTTTAAGTGATAAATTATGTGTTTTTTTTTTGTTTGTTTTTTTTTGTGGTACATTGTTCAACTTTCAGTTTGTTTTTATCTGTGTTACTATTTTTTTTTTTATATTAAATTTAATTATTTTTTCTCTCTCTTCCATTTAGTTTGTTCATTTATACTTTCTTTAACTTATTTGTTTGTTCATCAGTTTTTCTTCTTTATTTGTTTTGTTTATTCTTTTGTTGTCTTTCACTCGTTCATTCTTTTTATTTGTTCATCCTTGCCTTCATTTGTTCAGTTTTGTCTTTTATTTATCTTTCTGCAGAACACAGAGTTCCTGGTAATAATAAAGAGGACTTTGTTTGATCACATCTGAAATAAGTTTGTCATCATCAATCATGTTTATAATTACATTTAGTCATTTAGAGCGATCTACAAATGTGGAACAATGCAATGTGACACAAACCTGAAAGAATCAGATCAATTAAAACTATACTGGAAAAAATACTGTATTGTAAACTTTTTAACAGTTTAATGGTTGGTTTAATTTATTGCTCCTGCACTGATAACTTTATTGCACTTTGGAGCACTTTTAATTTAATAACTGAAATGGTCAAAAGTCATTAAGAGGAAAGAACAGAAATTATTTAGAAATATTAAATAATGAATAAATCCTGATGTTGTAAAGTGATCTCTTCTGTTCCCTATATCGATACGGTTCACTCGTACTGCGTCACTAGAAGCAATGGGGAAACTCCTGTTTCCTCTGATTTCTGAAGACTTGATGACAAAAATGCTCTTTGATTTCTCCAGCGCTTTCAACACAATAGTCAAGTCAAGTCTCCTTCATTTATACAGCGCTTTTAACAATATAGATTGTTTCAAAGCAGCTTTACAGTAATAATAGGAAATTAAAGTAACAGATTTATTTGGTTTTTATTTTTTATTTTTTTTCGAGAACACAAAGCTTGAAATAGATTTCAAGGTGCAGGTGTTGAATTATTTTTAAAAAATACAAATAAAAAATTATAATTATCTCAGCGTGAATATGTGAAAACGTACCTAAGGTAAACCACCTTTGCATTAATGCCAGCAAGACAGAGGAGATGGTGATAGACTTTCGTAGGAAGGCGCCCCAGATTAATCCGGTGAAAATCCAGGGTTTGGACATTGAGATGGTGACAACATACAAATTCCTGGGTGTTCACCTCAACAATAAACTGGACTGGTCTAACAATACAGAGGTTCTGTACAAGAAGAGCCAAAGGGCCCTATTTTAATGATCTGAAACGCAAGTGTCAAGCGCAAAGCGCAAGTAACTTTGTGGGCGGATCTCCGGCGCTGTTGCTATTTTCCCGGCGGGATAAATGACTCTTGCGCCCGGCGCAAATCTAAAATGGGTTGGTCTGAAGTAGCTTCATTACTCATAGGTGTGGTTTGGGCGTAACGTGAAATAAACCAATCAGAGCGACATCTCACATTTCCTTTAAGAGCAGGCGCGCTTGTTCTAAAGCGGATTCCTATTATAACGGCGGATTTGCCAGACGCACGCCAGGAGCGGTTCACAGCCGAGGGGAGCAACACTCTCGTCACGGCCGTAAAACACAGAGAAGTGACGTTGGGGATGGAGAAACACATGTGTAAGCTAGATGTATGCTTTTATAATAAACTATCTATCTATCGTAATAATGTATGATTTGCAAAAATGAAAACTGCTGCTTCTGTGTAGATGAGAGAATCAAAGTGTATGCGCACACGCTACATTGATTATGGCCAAGCATGCGCTCTTAAAATAGCATATGAATAACATGCGCAACGCGCAACTGCATAATAGCATGAAGGAACGTTTGCGCCGGAACACGCCTCCTCTTTGCGCTGAACCGCCCCCGGGGGCGCAAGTGTATTTCTTAGTTAACCGACGTGCGTCTGTGGTGGGAAAAGCACACTTTGCGCGGGTGCAAAATAGGAATGATACATGCGTCGCTGTACAAAGTCACTTGTGCTGGGTGCAAGATAGGGCCCAAAGTGTCCTTCACTAGTTGAGGAGACGGAGGTGCTGTGGTGTGTGCAGGTCATTGCTGAAGTCTTTCTATGACACTGTGGTGGCTTCTGCGCTCTTTTATGCAGTAGTGTGTTGGGGAGCTGGAAGCACTGAGAGGGAGAGAAAGAGACTTAATAAACTGGTCAAGAGGGCCAGCTCTATCCTGGATTGTCCTCTGGACACCATCAAGGAGATGTTAGCTAAGCTGACTTCATCATAGACAACATCTCTCACCCATTTTTGTTTGTTTTTGCGCACAAAAAGTATTGTCGTCGCTTGATAAACTTAAGGTTGAGCCACTGTAGTCACTTGGACTATTTTAAACATTGTCTTTACTAACTTTCTGGGCCGGCAAGTTTCAGTCACAGAGAAGCCTATGGAGGAGTGAGACAGCTCTCAGATTTAATCACAAATATCTTCATTTGTGTTCTGAAGATGAACGAGAGTCTGACGGGCAAGGCCGCATTAATGCACAGGCTTACCTGGGCTGAAGCTCAAGGGCCTCCCATGTTCAGGTTCATGATGAGCTGAAAAGGTCATATTGTTTTGTAACTTGTCAGGTTTTCTGTCAATCACTCTAATCGCACGTTACATGTCTGCTGATTGAGTGACCCTCGTGGCCCCATAAGCCCCGTTCACACAGCCAGCGATGTTGTCGCTGTATGTCGCTATCTCTATACTGTGAAGTCGCTTGTGGGCGTTGGTAGCGCTGTCGCTCTAATGTTATAGACTGCTCGTCTGGCCACATCTATACACAACACCATCACAAGTGATACAACTATATTATTTTAATTTGACTAGAAAAGGCTCAAAAGAAACAGTATGCTGTTGGGAGAGTGTTTTTATATTACCACACAGCAGTGGTCAGTGGATTAAATAATTTACTAGATTAACAATCGATCAATCTACAAATTAAACTCACTCATACTGTCATAAATTACTAAAACGTCATCCGAATTTGACAAATAATAAATTTCCTTGTCCCTGATAGTCAGCATAATGCAGGGGAAACTGTAAAATGAACTGTAGCAGTGCTAAACTTGCATCATAAAACTACAACACTCGAACTATAAATGTATGATTAAACTCACTGAGACTGTCGACAGTTTCTTTTCCATGCATCATTTTATTATATCCATGTTTGTGGTTACAGTCAAATCATATGAAACAGTGAAATCGGCCTCGAACTCTTCTGTCTTTCCTGCACTCGAGACGGTGACAGTGACGGGAGCTGAGCTCCACTGAAAGGCTTCTTTCCTATTGGTTGTCGCTCGCGAAAATCGCTTCTCATTTGCATAAAGTTGAAATTTAGTTGCTGTGTGTGGTTGTTAAATAAAGTGTCTTGTGTTTATGCTCAAGTGGGCTCAGTGATATGTTAATAACAATATTATGGTGTTTTCTGGCTCAAAGAGGGAAAACTCACTGTTTTAGGTCTCGAAAGAAACTAATGCATTTTGTGATGTAGATTACCTAGATATTACACTTTTTTGGAGGCTAAAAAACCTCTCAGCCCCGGGGCCTGACATTAGGTTAAGGCGGCTCTGCTTACAGGGTTGAACAACATGAGGGAGAGTAATAATTACTGACAGTTTTCATTTTTGGGTGAACTAACCCTTTAAGTGATGTTAACAAGATTTTAATAAAGTATTTGTAAATGTTGAAATTAACAAAGATTAAAAAAATGCTGTATAAGTGGTTCATTATTAGTTAATGTTAACTAATGTAATGAACATTATTGTAAAGTGTTCCCTCATTCTCTATATCAGTGTCACTGTTTCTCAACAGACTTTAATAACCATCAGATCCCCAATCCTGTTTTAATGCTCTTTGTCTGCTAACTGTGATGAAGTCAGGGCCAACATTATAAACTTACTGGCCAGATGAGCTTTTCATAACAGCCATTTACCAGCAGAGCTCGGGTTTTCTAAAGAATAATACAGATCTGTCATGAAATACATGTAAATCAAGCACACAGAAGCGTCCGGGAGTATTTCTGCTGTAATGAACCGAGATTTACTCTCTGTGTGTCCTCTGGAATTAAACACTGTGTCATCATAACGTAGGGTTTACCAGGACCACACACACACACACACACACACACACACTCACACTGACATAAAGGATGTGTTATAGAGGTCTGTATGCAGAACGCCCAGGTTACGCCTGTGTTGAGCCTGATAATATCATGAGTGTGAGATCACAGTTATTCCTGCACACTTCTGGCTTTCTGTGCTGTGTAATGTGAGTGTGTTGTGTAATGTGTGTGTTGTGTTGTGTAATGTGAGTTGTGTTGGGACAGAACACACCTGTATGTGGATGTTTTGAGGATCTGCATTGTGGTGAATTGTGTCACTCTGGGAATGTAGTCGTTTCTCAATCCTTTACACGTGTGATCTGTTAAACACGGCTGTTCTCTCTTCCTCAGAAAACACTGTATTTAGAATGAACACGCTTGTTATAACCAACACAAAGAAGAAAACTGGCTCACATCTCCTCTGTTTCTGCACAATGAACACATCTATCTGTTAAAGGGAATTATTGTGTCCTTAATATGTGCCTTTTGCCTCCAGAATAGTCTAATTCATTTCATTTTAACTTGTGAAAATCATTTTCGCCAGATGTGCTCATGAGTTTAATCCCAATTCCTTCCAAACACAACTTTAAAAATGGTTCATATTAATTTAGCAGATTCATTTATTCAAAGTGAGCATTTATTAAAGGCTCTATTGCCTTGGAATAATGCGAGTCTCAGTGAAGCACACAGTGGTGAGGATATAATATAACCACTAAACCACTAACAACACAACCCTCCAGTCCCAAATGACATAGTCACCAATATAACAAATCAAAGACTGTTGTGAAACGGCTGTGGAAACTGTAGTCTGTCATTTGGGTTTGTGTTGTAATTAGTCAGACTGGATTAGTGTCTGAATCTCAGTCTTATTCACGCATGCGCATTAGAGGACTGAGAAATGATCGACTGTGAAAGCGTCTGTGTATTCAATGATTAAAGACTTGAAATCATGAAGATTCTTCCAGAACACTAGCAGAGGATTCGCACAACCAGGGGCGATTCTAGGATTTTCATTTTAGGGGGGCTCAGCCCCCAATGAGGGTATGATTTAAAAAAAAAAAAAAAAGTTAGTTTATGGTCTAATGCTCATTATTAACTAGTTTCATTCATTCATCCAGTAACATGCATATGGCACGGTTTTATAATCACTGAGGTACTGAATGTGAGGTATTTAGGGGGGTTCGGGGGCATGCTTCCCCGAGAAAATTTTAATTTCTCTGATCTACATAAAATTATGTGCATTTTAAGATGTTTTGAAGGCCAAAAAAATTGGATAATAGCTTAAAAACCATGTGCGGGCAGCTGTTTTTTTCTCACCTCATCAGCATCACACTCTTTTTCTCTTTGTTTTTATCTTGCTCTGTCTTTTCCCCTCCTAAAGCTGAGCTTAGACTGATATAGGCTTTTCATTTTTGTCTGTCAGTGAAGAAAGTAAACATAGGGTCAACTGATTTTTCAGACAAAGCTACCAGGAAAGCTAGGTAACTAAGTCCATCTACAATGAAATATAAATTATTTTATTTTTTAAGCTTTTTAGCCTTCATAATCAACAATACGGTTGGTTATTCATCAAGTCACCCCGTGAAAATTTATTTAATTTCAAATAATTTAACTAACCAGCTAATATTCATTAAGAATATAGACAAAACATGTATTAATGTAATTGTCTATTGGCAATATGATTAATCTGTTCTATATTTATTTATATTTATTAAAAATAACATGAATTATCAATTTGCCACTTCTATAAATCAAGTAGACCTACTTAAAAGAAAATCACAAATCCCTTTACTCTACTCTTACTCTATGTATCATGATACACTCCTCCTGATTCATTATTACTTAACTATATTTATTAATACAAAACAAAATAACTCCACATGATGTTTCGCTCTCTGGGCCATCTAGTGCTTTCAGACAATGATGTGTCTTTAATCATTTCTGTGCATGGCTGCATAATGTAATGCCGAAATACATAATAATATGTTTTAAATTTTAAAAAGTAAATTAAAATAAATCATGATCGTTTTCTAAAGTATGTTTTCATGGGTGTTAATCGCTTCATTTTTGTTGGAAGAAAAAACAACTATCACACTGTGATAAGGGCTGAAGGTGAACGCAGCGAAACGTATTGGTATTGGATGAGAAACCGAACCGTCCTGTGTTGCTCCCAATGCTCCAGTAACATTACATTATGTAAACTGCAATGCATTTATGACAAAGAACTGCACCGATGCAGATGTAATATCATAGCAATCTATCAATAAATGCACTCACGACACACCTTGTACTCTCTGATGTTCGCTCTGCTCGGCGCCCCTGCAGATTGAAAAATGCGCTAAATCCAAGCAGACTCAGATAAGGGGAGGAGCCGAAACTTGACGCAGCTTGCCGCAAGTTTTTTTAAAGGGGACTGAAGCGATCAAAAATGTATTAATCAAATATTTTTTAGGGGGGCTGGGCAGAAGTTTAGGGGGGCTGAAGCCCCCCTAAAAAGGGCCTAGTGACGCCCCTGCGCACAACAAACACAATTTGTCACTCATAAACACTAAAAACAGGAGAATTATACAGTGTTTTATAAACACGCGCATGACCGTTTCGCGTCTAAAAACGCTGTTCAACTGGTAAAAAACGTATTTCTATATTTTGCGTTTTTTCCCCATTGCACTTCCCGTTCTGTGTGAACCAGCCCTGTGTGTTCAGTGCATTTAACTGCTTTGATTGTATACAGTATTTCAGTATATTGCTGTAGAAATGTAGCAGATTTATTCAGTTTTGTATTATATTCGGTTTTGAACTTTAGTTAAACAGTTTTGAAAAGCAAATCTAAACAGTAACAAATTTGCCTGTAATAAAATCAAATTAACAATAAAATAGCCTAGAACTTAGTAAAATAAAATATGTTGGAGACTTTTCCAATCGTCACGACATCCATGATGCGGTGTGTAGTTCTCAGTCCTGTCATCTGTTGCTGCTCCAGTTCTGTAATCACCGGAGGAAGAGGAGGATGAAGATGAAGATGATGAATCTGGTCAGAGTGAGTTAAACCCGGCATGGAGACAGAAGACGAGCCGCTGTCTGAACACATCATGCATTCATTATCCTGACTTCACCATGCGTCCTCCTCCTCTCTCCTGTGTAAGGTGGACTCAGTGAACACACACACACACACACACACACACACACACACACACACACACACACACACACACACACCTGACGGGGACTCCGCACAGATGAAGATGATGAGGGTAGAGGAGGATGAAGCGCATCAGGTGGATGATATGGACTCGGGTTTGGACGAGCTGAACGCGGATCTCTCCATATTCTCCGTGGATTCGGATGATGTTCCGCACAGGAGGAGGAAGAGGAGGATGATGATGATGATGATGATGCGGGACGCCGGAGGATTTCAACGCAAAACCAACGCGTCGTCCTCGCGACGCAACGCGTGGGGAAACGCGTCGTACGCGGAGCTGATCACCCGTGCCATCGAGAGCTCGCCCGAGAAGAGGCTCACCCTGTCCCAGATCTACGACTGGATGGTCCGGTGTGTGCCTTACTTCAGCGATAAAGGAGACAGCAACAGCTCTGCGGGCTGGAAGGTACCGCGACACACACACCAGCACAACACACACACACGATACACTCGCGTTTATTGGTCGAGTTACACAAGGGTGTAAAGAAATCACTGTTAACACGTTTTCAACACTGGAAATAAAAAGCAATATACAGTAACTATTCAACACACGACTCATTCACATTTATTGGTCAAGTTACACAAGGGGTAAAACAATCACAGTTAACGCTGTATCAATCAGGTTTCAACATTACAAATAAAATGCATTAGGCTATACAGTATTCAACACACACACACACACACACACACACACACACGCACACACACACACACACACACACACACACACACACACACACACACACATACACACACACACACACATAATATGCATTAATCCAATTCAAAATATACTAAACAATGGATGTGCCGAGTGTGTGTAAGGGTGAAGAGGTCAAATGAAAGTGTTCTTAATATGCATAGATTGTGAAGCCCATACACACACACACACACACACACACGCACACACACACACGACTCATTCACATTGGTCGAGTTACACGAGGGTGTAAACAATGGGTGTGCCGAGTGTGTGTAAAGGGTGAAGAGGTCAAATGAAAGTGTTCTTGATCGTGAAGCCTTACAGTATTGGACCTTTATAGACAGATTTAGTCTCGTTCTGAAGCTCTGGTTATTTTATACAGAGGAAAAAAGTGCAAGCAGGAAAAACGTAGGAAAGAAAGGATGCATGCTTATGCATGAGGAATAGATATCAGGAATATACATAGTGTGTTTTTACTGTAAGTGGCTGACTGAATGAGGAAGGAAATTACTCATACTTAATGTAGGCCTAATCATGTATTATCAAACATTCCAACGGTTCAATACGCTGCAGTCAGTCTGATTCATTCCTAGCTCTTGATTCATTCTCACGATTCATTCTCTTGATTCATTCCCAGCTCTTGATTCATTTACATTTACATTTATTCATTTAGCTGACGCTTTTATCCAAAGCGACTTACAATTGCTATATATGTCAGAGGTCGCACGCCTCTGGAGCAACTAGAGGTTAAGTGTCTTGCTCAGGGACACATTGGTGTCTCACAGTGGATTCGAACCCGGGTCTCTCACACCAAAGGCATGTGTCTTATCCACTGCGCCACCACCACCCCTATTCTCTTGATTCATTCCCAGCTCTTGATTCATTCTCTTGATTCATTCTCTTGATTCATTCCCAACTCTTGATTCATTCTCTTGATTCATTCCCAACTTTTGATTTATTCCCAACTCTTGATTCATTCTCGTGATTCATTCTCTTGATTCATTCCCAGCTCTTGATTAATTCTCTTGATTCATTCTCTTGATTTATTCCTAGCTCTTGATTCATTCTCTTGATTCATTTCCAGCTCTTGATTCATTCTCTTGATTCATTCCTAGCTCTTGATTCATTCTCTTGATTCATTCTCTTGATTCATTCCCAACTCTTGATTCATTCTCTTGATTCATTCTCTTGATTCATTCCCAACTCTTGATTCATTCCCAACTCCTGATTCATTCTCTTGATTCATTCTCTTGATTCATTCCCATCTCCTTCTTTGTAATTTCCTTCTCTGCAGATTTGAACCTCACACTTGAACTTTATGAATGCACATTTTTTTCTGTACACATGTCAGACTTCAGCAGCAAAAACATTTATTCCCTTCACTGAGTTGTGAATCATCTCTCCTGTTTTCTCAGATTGTTCTGTGATTTCAGCTCTTATTTGATCGATGCACATCATCCTCAAGATCCAAGAGTCCAGCAGTCAGTCACAGCTCGATATATCATTCAGTAATAAATAACCCCTGAATAGTTGACTAATAGGACAGATACAGGTGTTTTCTGCACACACAGTGCCTTTCAGGTCCGATCGACTTCATTTATGCAGGAAATGTAGTTTAATGGTCTTTTGCCAGTATACTTCAAGCAGTTTGTTGAGTTACGGATGTCAATCTGAATGCTCAACTATGGTACTTAATAGTATTTGTAGCACTTTGCCAATGTTTCATTCAACACACTTGAGTGGCGTACTGTTGCTATGGTCACCGCCTCAGACACACACAACTCTGTTCACAAGGTTCTATTTTTAGAAATCGAATCTATGCAGTAAGTTAAAAACCTTGAAACATCCGTCCAACCATCCATTAGCCAAACCTGCTAGTAGTCAGGGAAACACTCTTATCCTTTTATCATTTATAATTAGATGTAAAAAGAATAATCATCTTTAAAACTTTAGTTTTCACTTAATTTAAAGGGTTAAAGTTAGACCAGAGTCCCAAACCATGTTACACAGATGTTACACAGATCTTACACAGATGTTACACAGAACCACAGATGTTACACAGAACCACAGATCTTACACAGATCTTATACAGATCTTACACAGATGTTACACAGATCTTACACAGATGTTACACAGAACCACAGATCTTAACAGATCTTACACAGATGTTACACAGATGTTACACAGATCTTACACAGAACCACAGATCTTACACAGATGTTACACAGATGTTACACAGATCTTTCACAGCTGTTACACAGATCTTACACAGATCTTACACATATCTTGCACATATCTTACACAGATGTTACACAGATCTTACACAGATCTTACACATATCTTGCACATATCTTACACAGATGTTACACATATCTTACACAGATGTTACACAGATCTTACACATATGTTACAGATGTTACATAGATCTTACGCAGATCTTACACAGATGTTACACAGATGTTACACTGATGTTACACAGATGTTACACATATCTTACACAGATGTTACATAGATCTTACGCAGATCTTACGCAGATGTTACACAGATGTTACACAGATCTTACACAGATCTTACACAGATGTTACACAGATGTTACACATGCTCATGACAGAAGAGCTGATTGTCAGAAACTGGTCATCTTTGATTGGCTGCCTGGATCCCATGATGTCATCATGATCCTCTCTTTGATCTCTTTGATCCCATGATGTCATCAGTAGTGTGTGTGTGTGTGTGTGTGTGTGTGTGTGTGTGTGTGTGTGTGTGTGTGTGTGTGTGACTGATTGAGTCGTTTAAACGAGCTCTTCTGCTGAGACTCGTCTATCTACTCTTTCAAACACTGCAAAACAACAGCAGACTGTGAAGAGGACACATGTTTATTTCCTCAAATTTCCTCAAACTAATTTGTTTCCGTTGAAGTAAAAAAATACTGTCAGTCTCCTATAGTTAATAGTTCACCGCTGGTATGTATATCATAATGCAACTGTCATGAACTTGGTGGAATATCACGCTCAATCATATACTCTCCGCATCATATAGTCATCAGGTTATGAACCATAAAGAGTGTATCGTGCGACACCCATCCTTGTGCTCAATCACTCCGTCTCTAGTCTAGATTTCAGCTGTAGAACGTGTGTGTGTGTGTGTGTGTGTGTGTGTGTGTGTGTGTGTGTGTGTGTGTGTGTGTGTGTGTGTGTGTGTGTGTGTGTGTGTGTGTGTGTGTGTGTGTTGGGTCAGCAGGCCGTCAGTCAGACTGTTATGTGAAGTGACTGGAGTGTTATTTATAACATGTCTTTAAGGTCTGTAATGATGCAAAGAGTCAGTGAGAGAGAGAGAGAGAGAGAGAGAGAGAGAGTAAACCGGTTCACACTTACAAACACAGTATTTACGGAAAGTTACTTTTAAAAGTAATGTTACAATATTGCGTTACTCCCCCCCAAAAAAGGCCCTAATTGAGTTACTTAGTTACTTTTTAATGGAACACACACACACACACACACACACACACACTTGAGTTACTTCTCTGAAAAAGAAACTCAGATATTTTGTAGTAAATTTAAACGTAATGCATTACTTGAAGTCAGGGCCGGCTCTAGGTTATTTGGTGCCCAAGGCGAGAGTGCCCCAGTTTCAGTTTCACTTTCTCGCAGCGCAAACAATGACATGCAATTTCTAACTGTAAAATGAACTGGGATCAGTGTGTTTGAACTGAAGCGTCGGGACCTTAATTAAATTATGTAATATTATAACAAACGTGAACATAAAAACCCTGCTTTGTACCTCAAAACTTATAACCACCATATAATGGAGGTAGTACCATAGAATAATAAGAAATCTATTGTCTCGTTGAATTTTTTATTTTTTGTCTTTTTTTTATTTTATGCGACACACAGAAGCAGTTTGTTTAGATCTATGGATCTAACATGGCAGCAGACGCAAAGTTACCTTTCGATGCAGCCTTAGATAGTGTTCATCTAAACCAGGAAAAATTTAGAACTACAAAAAGTTTAGTTTTACCACTACCGTGGTAACCTGTCCATGTTCAACTTTTACCCCATCATTTAAAGCGCTAAAACCAGCTGTCAGATGTTTTTGCGCCACTCCTGGTTGCTGAGCAACGCGCGTGAGTTGGCCTGTCAGAGTGACTCAGTCGTTTTTTAGGATTGTATAATCTAGTAAAAGAAATGGACAAATACAAGCAGTGTGTGGACAGTGCACAGTAAAAGTGTACAGCGTGTGCGCAGCTTTCATAATACGATACATACATTTAATTAACTTTTTTTATTTTTTTATTCTGCAATTTTGCGCCCCGTCCAGCAGATGGCGCCCCAGGCGGCCGCCTGTGTCGCCTGTCGGCAAAGCTGGCCCTGCTTGAAGTAATCTGATTACATAACTTATGTTACTTGTAATGCATTAACACTGGTTGTAATATCTGTTGTCTAATATTTATTTGAGATATTTGTGCGTCATAAGAGACCAGTAATGAAGCATGTGTGTAGAAAACTGACACAAAGAGTCTGATGAACATCACAACATTAGAGATAAACTTCTGCTGAGAAAGATGGAGTCAGTAACAGAGTTATTTCTGTACAATAAGAGACTCAAACAGAAGATCATTCAGATCAACACAAGGTCACGGCTTCAGCTCCCTGCACAATCTCACAATCTGAGATTCGTGCACTTCAAGAGCTTCACGTTCTCTGCGTCGTCCTTTGATGATATTTATCAACGTCACATATGAGCTGTTATTGCTCTATACCGGTCGAAAGTTTGGAATAAATAAGATGTTTCTGAAAGAAAGTCTCTTCTGCTCACCATTTATTATATCAAATATACAGTAAAAACAATAATATTGTGAAATATGATTACAATTTAAAATAGGTTTTATTTTGAATATGTATTTTAGAATGTAATGATGCCAAAGATACATTTTCATCAGCCATAAGAGACATTTATTATTGTTATTGAAAAAATGTAATTATTCCAAACTTCTGATTGGTTTATTCAATCTAATTGTGTTAGTGCTTGTCACATGCCTGTCCTGTCTTGTGCTGCACATGGGTGTTTTGTTATTTTGGGCCATGTGCTCGTGTTATTGTCTGATCCCTCCCCCTTGTTAACTGATTATTGTTTGAGTTTATCCACCTGTTCCCTCCTGATTAGTTTCCCTTTATTAGTTCCCTCTTGTTTGCAGTCTGTGTCGGTACGTTGTCTAATGTTTCTTGTTCCCTGTGATCCTGCAGTTAGTTTCATGTTCTGGTTTTGTGTTGTATTTAATAGTTATGTTTTACCCCCTCGTGGGTTTTGTTTTGTGTTTGTATTTCTTTATTGTTAATAAATATTCATTCTCCTGCACTTGAGTCCTCGCACCTTTTTGCACTCATCCCTACCGTGACAGAACGTACCGACCATTATGAGGACTCAGCGGAGAAGAGAGGCGCAACCAGCCTCCTGTCCGCAATGGGAGCGGATTCTCCAGTTTCAGGAGTTGGTCTCCCTCCGTCAGCAGGGGATGGAGGTGAGGGAGTTCGGGCAGAGGTTCCGTCGCGCTGCTGAAGGGCTGAACCTGGGCGAGGAGGCTTACAGGGATCTGTTTAACTATGCGCTGGATGAACCGATGGACTGGCTGATCTGTAGAGCTTTTGATCATGTCAGTTTTGAGGCGATGGTGGAGGGTTTCATTCGCCATCGGGAGAGGATCGCCAGGGAAGTGGTCCCAGTTCCGGTGGTCCCAGTTCCGGTGGACCCAGTTCCGGTGGTCCCAGTTCCGGTGGTTCCGAAACGGAGGAGGAGAAGGAAGAACCCCTCCGTGGCCATTCCGGTGGACCCAGTTCCGGTGGACCCAGTTCCGGTGGTCCCGAGTCTGGTGGTCCCAGTTCCGGTGGTCCCAGTTCCGGTGGTCCGGAGATGGAGGAGGAAGAGAAAGGCCTCCTCAATGACCTGTCCGGCGGCTCCTAACCCGGAGGCCATCCCGGAGGTGACTGCCGTCCCTGATGCGCCGCCCAGGCGTCTTGCTCTGCCCGCGCCGCCCAGGCGCCTTGCTCTACTGGCCCCGCCCGAGCTGCTCGCACTGCCTGCGCCACCCCAGCGATCCGTCACGTCTGCCCAGCCAGAGACTGTTCAGGTCACGTCTGCCGAGCCTGTGTCTTCAGACAAGATGGCCGACGCCGAGCCTGTTCACGTCACGTCTGCCGAGCCTGTGTCTTTAGACAAGATGGCCGCCACAGAGACTGTTCATGTCATGTCTGCCGAGCCTGTGTCTTCAGACAAGATGGCCGACGCCGAGCCTGTTCACGTCACGTCTGCCGAGCCTGTGTCTTCGGACAAGATGGCCACCACAGAGACTGTTCACGTCACGTTTGCAGAGCCTGTGTCTTTGGACAAGATGGCCGCCGCCGAGCCGGTGTTTGTTCCTGAGCCGGTGGTGCCAGTTCCAGTGCCTGAGCCGTTGGTGCCAGTTCCAGTGCCTGAGCCGTTGGTGCCAGTTCCAGTGTCTGACCCTGAGCCGGTGGTCCCTGTTCCTGAGCCGGTGGTGTCTGTTCCTGAGCCTGAGCCGGTGGTTCCTGAGCCTGAGCCGGTGGTGCCAGTTCCGGTGGTGCCAGTTCCAGTGCCACTTCCGGTGGTGCCAGTTCCGGTGGTGCCAGTTCCAGTGCCACTTCCGGTGGTGCCGGTTCCAGTGCCAGTTCCGGTGGTGCCGGTTCCAGTGCCAGTTCTGGTGGTGCCGGTTCCAGTGCCCGAGCCGGTGGTGCCGGTTCCAGTGCCCGAGCCGGTGGTGCCGGTTCCAGTGCCCGAGCCGGTGGTGCCGGTTCCAGTGCCTGAGTCGGTGGTTCCAGTGCCTGAGTCGGTAGTGCCAGTTCCGGTGGTGCCAGTTCCAGTGCCAGTTCCGGTGGTGCCAGTTCCAGTGCCAGTTCCGGTGGTGCCAGTTCCAGTGCCTGAGCCGGTGGTGTCTGAGCCGGTGGCGTCTGTTCCTGGGCCGCTGATATCTGTTCCTGAACCGGTGGTGTCTCTTTCTGAGCCGGTGGCGTCTGTTCCTGGGCCGCTGGTATCTGTTCCTGGGCCGGTGGTGTCTGTTCCTGAGCCAGTGGTGTCTGTTTCTGAGCCGGTGGTGTCTGTTCCAGTTCCTGAGTTGGTGCCTGTTCCCTGGCCGCCCGAGGGGTCGTCTCCGCCCTGGCCGCCCGAGGGGTCGTCTCCGCCCTGGCCGCCCGAGGGGTCGTCTCCGCCCTGGCCGCCCGAGGGGTCGTCTCCGCCCTGGCCGCCCGAGGGGTCGTCTCCGCCCTGGCCGCCCGAGGGGTCGTCTCCGCCCTGGCCGCCCGAGGGGTCGTCTCCGCCCTGGCCGCCCGACGGGTCGTCTCCGCCCTGGCCGCCCGACGGGTCGTCTCCGCCCTGGCCGCCCGACGGGTCGTCTCCGCCCTGGCCGCCCGACGGGTCGTCTCAGCCCTGGCTGCCTGCACGATCTTCTCCGCCCTGGCCGCCAGATGGACTGACATTTTCGCCCTGGCCTCCCGAACTCTGTGGGCCGCCCTGGCCTCCCAAACTGCCCATTTCCCCTGCCCCACCCTGGTCTGTCCTTCCTGTTCCCCCTTTTCCGCCCTGGTCTGTCCCTCCCGTCCCGCCCTGGTCTGTCCCTCCCGTCCCGCCCTGGTCTGTCCCTCCCGTCCCGCCCTGGTCTGTCCCTCCCGTCCCGCCCTGGTCTGTCCCTCCCGTCCCGTCCGGGTCTTATGGAGCGTCTGGTAGCCGCTCCGTAGGGAGGGGGTAATGTCACATGCCTGTCCTGTCTTGTGCTGCACATGGGTGTTTTGTTATTTTGGGCCATGTGCTCGTGTTATTGTCTGATCCCTCCCCCTTGTTAACTGATTATTGTTTGAGTTTATCCACCTGTTCCCTCCTGATTAGTTTCCCTTTATTAGTTCCCTCTTGTTTGCAGTCTGTGTCGGTACGTTGTCTAATGTTTCTTGTTCCCCGTGATCCTGCAGTTAGTTTCATGTTCTGGTTTTGTGTTGTATTTAATAGTTATGTTTTACCCCCTCGTGGGTTTTGTTTTGTGTTTGTATTTCTTTATTGTTAATAAATATTCATTCTCCTGCACTTGAGTCCTCGCACCTTTTTGCACTCATCCCTACCGTGACAGTGCTCATATTTCTGAAAAAAGATAAATCTCATATCTCTCATATACATATCTCATATACATATCTCTTTTACTCATTTAAATGCATATCTTTTATGGTTTTATCATCGTCTCACACCTTCTTAAACTTTGAAAATTCATTATAACAATATTAATTATTACTGTCATACAAAGAGTGAAATAATCACAAACCCTGTCAATATTTGTTGTGGTCAAATGATTTATATGATTGTGGTTTTGCAGTTGTGGCATTATTTTCATGTCAACAAACAACTTTGCCCATAATAAAACTTTTTTACTTGTTTTCCAAAAAGACAGCAGGGTCATGATTGATATAAAACATGAGCGTGTGATGAAAGACAGTAAAGAAACAACAAGGTTAATGTCACTTCTACAGCAACAGAATATGTTTACTGTTAATATTGTTATAATAAACAGCCTTGCGCTGAGAGCTGAATAACGTACGTATGATTTCTATAGCACTCGGAAGATGAATTCAAGAATTCAAGAGCAATTCAACAATAAGCTACATTTAATAGAGCATACATAGGCTTTAAGTAAAGAGCTACGTCTTTTTTAGGCTTAGGGTTAGTAATAATTAAACATCTCCTAAATGCACACGCGCTCACACACACACACACACTCACACGCACACACACACACACACACACACACACTCACGCACACACACACACACACACACACACACACGGACACACACGCACATGCACTCACACACACATGCACACACTCACACACACACACACACACACACACACACATGACATGCACACGCGCTCGCTCACACACACACACACACACACACACAGTGAAGAAAACAAAATAATTGATATAAAACATATAATCATATGTGATGTGTTGCACAGGGACTGTGAATGTGCACTTATATGGTGAAGTAACTTACAGTTTCTCCAGTTACCAGGTGTTCACTGTATTCTACACTGTAGTCACATGTTCTCCAGGGTAGTGTAGTTCTCTTCCACAGACAGAGCTCCTGATCCAGCAGATCCTGCAACGGGTCCTGCTGATGTTCTCAGTCTCCAGTGTGTAGAGTAAGGGGTGGAGAGCACAGTGCACGGTTATGAGTGTCTGTGGTGATGTGTGTGTGTGTGTGTGTGTGTGTGTGTGTGTGTGTGTGTGTGTGTGTGTGTGTGTGTGTGTGTGTGTGTGTGTGTGAGGCTGTGAAGAGTGAGGGATGGAGAGCACAGTGCACGGTTATGAGTGTCTGTGGTGATGGGTGTGTGTGTGTGTGTGTGTGTGTGTGTGTGTGTGTGTGTGTGTGTGTGTGTGTGTGTGTGTGTGTGTGTGTGAGGCTGTGAAGAGTGAGGGGTGGAGAGCACAGTGCACGGTTATGAGTGTCTGTGGTGATGTGTGTGTGTGTGTGTGTGTGTGTGTGTGTGTGTGTGTGTGTGTGTGTGTGTGTGTGTGTGTGTGTGTGTGTGAGGCTGTACACACAGTGGGGTTATCCGAGGTTATCAGTGTGACTGATATAGGCTCCGTCACACTTCAGTCTAGTGTATTTCTGTGAGTCCATGTGAACGGAGAGTGTCCGAGTGGCTCATTTAACTCAATCATAATGTGAATCATAATGTGATGTGAAACCTAAAAGTTTCCTCACTCTATAGGTGTGTGTTCACATTTGTAGTTCATGTCTTCTTTTGGTCCTTTAGATCCAGATTAAAAAAGTAAATAATACATTTAGTCCTGGTTCGCTTTAGGGTCTCATCTCGTGACATCACGTCCTGTTCAGGGTCTCGTCTCGTGACATCACGTCCTGTTTGGGTCTCATCTCGTGACATCACGTCCTGTTTAGGGTCTCATCTCATGACATCACATCCTGTTTGGGTCTCATCTCGTGACATCACGTCCTGTTTAGGGTCTCATCTCGTGACATCACGTCCTGTTTGGGTCTCATCTCGTGACATCACGTCCTGTTTAGGGTCTCATCTCGTGACATCACATCCTGTTTTGGGTCTCATCTCGTGACATCACGTCCTGTTTAGGGTCTCATCTCGTGACATCACATCCTGTTTGGGTCTCATCTCGTGACATCACGTCCTGTTTGGGTCTCATCTCGTGACATCACGTCCTGTTTAGGGTCTCATCTCATGACATCACGTTCTGTTTAGGCTTGGTTTAGATGTCTGTTGTCCGTGTTCTCACATGAGGTGTGTCCCTTTAAGACTCGAGCTCTGGCACTGTCTGTACATGAGTGAGTGTTGGCCCTGTTATCCTCTATGGGAATCGTGTAGGATTAGACATAGACGCGAGATTAAAATCTCTGTGGCTTTCAGGAGCACTTGCAAATCAACAAGGCAACATCTAAAGTCAATCAGCCAAGCAGTGAATAAACCAAGCACTCGATATGAAGCACAAACACTCAGAGCCACCGAAGGAGACCTGAGCAGTTCTTCAGGAGTATGTGAGGTTCACCCGGCTGAGATGTGGCCATCCTGAGCCCGTCTGTGTTCGCTTGAGGAAAGTAGGTCAGTCTGAACGCTGGATGTTTGCTATTCCATACATGTAAACTCTGAGCTCGCATGCTCTTCATCTCTGCAACTCTTCCCTCCATTTTTCATCTGTTCTCCTAATGGATTACTTCACTTCAGAATTCAAATTTCCTGATAATTCACTCTCCCCCACGTCATCCAAGATGTTCATGTCTTTCTTTCTTCACTGGAAAAGAAATGAAGGTTTTTGAGGAAAACACTCCAGGATTGTTCTCCATATAGTGTCTTCAATGGGGTCCAACGGGTCGAAGGTCCAAATGTGAGTTTCAGTGCAGCTTCAAAGTCTCGACACGATCCAGCCGAGGAATAAGAGTCTTATCTAGACAAACCAGCAGACATTTTATAACAAAATAAACACTTATATACTTTTAATCACAAATAGAAACTTTTCGACTGAAGAAAGAAAGACATGAACATCTTGGATGACGTGCGGGAGAGTAAATTACAGGAAATTTGAATTCTGAAGTGAACTACTCCTTTAATCTGTCTTTTTCCAGAACTTCTCTGCTGTTCTTGTTTGATCCACACATTCAAGGTTCTGTTTTTTGGTTGTTGGTGGATTCAGTCTTTTTCAGGCTGTTTTGAGTCAGTCAGTCCTCACTCTAAAGGCCATTGCACACTGAGTCCGATATTTTCGTATGCGTTTTTTCGTGTTCGTCAGCCTTAAAATTCGTCACGCACAGAAACCTTGCACACTGAGTCCGATGCGTATTTATTAAACCTTTGCGGAAAAAAACGCTAAAAATACTAAATGGATTCGTCAAGCAGTGAGAATGATTTTGTTGCCATCTTTCTTCTTAAAAAGAGAAAAAGAAAGAGGAAATATTCGGTCCATCCAATCCTGAGATTGCGCCGAGAGGAAGGAGAGTTTCCCCTCCTTATCAAGGAGTTGCGAAATTATCCCGAGCGATTAAAAATTTACCTCAGAATGTCAGTGGAACAGTTTGATGCTTTGCTAGCGATACTGGAGCCACGTATTAAAAAGAAGACCACCAATTTCCGTGAACCAATCGATCCTGAACAGAGACTGGCAGTTTGTCTAAGGTATGGACACACACACACACGTTTTAGTTTTTCATACAGTACTTTGTGCTGCGAGACGAAGTGTATCAACTTCTCAGACGCCATTCTGGATTTTGTCGTTCGCTTGTACGGAGGCTCTGAATTGTCAAAAAACCTCTCAAAATACTGGCTGTGGATGCGAAAAACGCAGAAAATCGAACCCGATCCGAATTTTTTTATTATGGACGAAAGTTTCGTAGACAGTGTGCAAGCGTGATTGACATTACGTGAGGTCGAATTTTTTTTTTAACGTGCGAAAATTTCGGATGTGAATTTCGGACTCGGTGTGCAATGGCCTTTAGTCTTGTGTATGAATAGTTCAAACACACGTCATCAATGCACCCCATGTGCTCCAAACCACAGTGACTTTCTTCTGTCGGACATTAATAAAATGTTTACTCTGCTCGTTTCCATATAACTAAAGTGAACTGTGATCACGCTTCAAAAAGTCATAAAATCCCCCTTTCTCCTCGCTCGAGTCTCCTCCTTCGAGTCCGTCTAGGGTTCGTGTCTGAAGTGAGCGTCTCGTTGCCACTTTACTGTGGCAGTCAACCTGCATTAAAGGTCAGAGGTCGTGGCCACAGGGGCTTTTTTCTTTCTTTGTGTGAGACAAGAGAAAGAGAGATGGAAAAAAGATATAGAAAGGACTCATGGAAACATGTGATTCCCAAACCACCTGACACTAGAAGCAATCTTCTGACCAGTGAACGTGACATTCAGAATAACACACTTCCTCAAGGTACGTAACAGCACTCTTTTATCCTGCACCACCAAATGTGCTTCATATTCAAACATTGTTTGAGAAGCCCTCCAAAGATGCTACTGTTAATTCGGTGATTAATCGGTCTGAGTATAGATAACAATTAAAACAATGAAGAGATAAATAAATCAAATACAACCTTTTGGTGTATATCTAAGTGAAACGCTTCTGGAACAAGAACAAATGTGGGCGGGGCTTGATTGTGTCTGTTGGGAATTGATTGGCTGGTTGGATGGTTGTGGTTTGCTATTGGCTGATCTCATGTGAGTGACAGGTTGCCCCACCCTCGTCATCAGAGGAGAGAAGATAAGAGATGTCAACAGAATTATAAGACAGAAGTTTGCAAAACTGAACCTTAATTATTTGCAGAAATGTATACCCTCTGCAAAACATCACTTTTTGATGGATGTTAATTCTACAGTCTACACATATTTTACACATAATTCTTTGGTTTTGCCTGGAAAACGTTTCTCAAAGACTGATGTGCAGCTAATGGACTTTAATCTTTTGGCGTACCAAACCAAGCTCAAGTGGAAATATAACTAGAAACGTTCCTTACTGTTAGAAGCGTTCAGCCTGACAGTGTAAACGTGGCTTAAGAATAATTAATTAAAAAAATTAAATTAAAGAGACCATATTATGACCTTCTTCAAGTCTTGTAGTTTTCAGGCTCTACTAGAACAGGTTTTCCTGCTTGAATGTTGATTATTCTCCTCATATTCTCCATTGTTGCGGCTCCTCTCTTCCCAGTCTGTCAGTAACGCTCTGTTTACTTCCTGTCTCTATGAAGCCCCTCCTTCTGAAAAGCACACTGTGCTCTGATTGGTCGGCTGGAGCAGTGTGTTGTGATTGGTCGAGTGCTTCGAGTGTGTTTGGGAATTGTCCCGCCCCTTACCATAACCGCCAGTTTAACACACTACTGACTAACTCAACCAGGCCCCGCCCCTTTATTCTGCGCATTAATTATTATAATGAGGAATATTGTGACGTGTTGGTTCCCGGAAGAAACTCAAGACTACAATGGAGGCGTTTCAGGAGTTCAGGAACACTGACACTAATATAGAGAAGAACTGGAGCTTTATCATGATCACACAGCAACATTACACACTAAAGAGAGATGGAAACAGCACAATAGCTGCTGTTTAAAGGATAATAATCTGGGTAATTATTGGTTTTGCTACAGACCGTTAATGATACGACCCCTCATGTTTGGCTTGAATAGAGCTCTGAATCGTGGGTTCAAAATCTCACCGTTCCTCTCGACCACCATTTTGAACATTCTCTTTTGGAACATTAGGAGTACAATATATAATACAGAATGCTTTTAATTGTCGTCAATGTTAGTACGATTTTTAATACTATTATTATTTATTTACTTTTGGCAGTGTGTAACTGGTGATTTCAGACAGCTCTTGTGCTGTAGATGTTAGTGTGTGTCAGCCTGTGTGTGTGTGTGTGTGTTTTACTCCATTAAAGGTCTCGACCTCCACCATCTTTCAAACACGCCAGCAGA
This sequence comes from Leuciscus leuciscus, assembly GCF_965113295.1. NCBI lineage: Eukaryota > Metazoa > Chordata > Actinopteri > Cypriniformes > Leuciscidae > Leuciscus > Leuciscus leuciscus. The sequence goes on along the minus strand of NC_138744.1, from coordinate 1,191,820 downwards.
CGTGCGTCAGACATTCACGCTGGTCTTCGAGAGCTTTCAGCGCAGACACTGGACTGAGCTGAAGTGCACATTAATATTTCAGCGTCTCGAGTCCAGGGTCTCAGAGATGAATGCTTCTCGTTTGTTTCTCTTCTCCATGTCTGAAAGCGTCTGCCAGTACTCTCTCTCTACTCCCCCTTCCGCACTCAGTTACTATCAGACTCCAACTCAAAGAGACTTAATTGTGGGCTTTTTTGTGTTTCGGGAAGAAGGTGAGTCGGATGGACGTCAAAAAGAAAAATAATCTTGTTTTCAATTTAAATTAAGATTACTTTTCTTTTTTTTTCTTCAGAAAAGAAGATACGTTTATTTTACTTATCTAGTAAATGCTTCTTGTTTCAAGAATTTTTTGATATTTTGGACTGGAAGCCAGACATTTTTTGCAGTGTATAACCTTCACAAGATTTCTCCACTACAGACATTATAGCTACACTTTTGGTTCCTGTTGTCACTCATCACCCATAGGTTTATTTGTGCAGTGTTGTGGAGTATCTACAGGACAGAATCTTTCTGAAATATGTGGCTGGTTGTCACGGACTGTCTTTTTTGTTTTGGTTTTCATAGACTTTTTCTCAGTGACCTGTTTTCCTTTGATCCAGTTTCCCGCTCTTCGTTTGTTACCATGGTTTTTGATTAATAGTTGTCACCTGTTCATCATTGAGTTCATTCACCCGGTGCATTGAGGGTACGTTTACACGGCAACGATATGCTTAAAACTGAGACGTTTTTCCGGATCTGCAATAATGTATAAATACGCAGCAATAATGCACGTAGGTGGTTTTGAATTAATATATCTTTGTAAGACTGCCGACTCTATAGAACAGTGGAAAGGAAAGCTAACTTCACCGCGCTCCGAGAGCCCAGTAGTGGGCGGGAGCATTTCTGTTGCGTTGTGGCTTGATTTCGTTGTGTTGTGAACTTATGTTTGCTCTTTAAGTTTCGTTGTGTTGTGCACCACTGGGCCACCGTAGGGAACATTCCTATGATGCCTTAAAATACTTTACGATCACTTTATTTTTAAGTAAGTGGCTCAGTAATTGAGAGCTAGTGTTTTGCTCACAAATGAATCATTGATTGTTTGTATAAAGGTGCTTGTAACATATTTTGAGTGCAAGTTCTTAACCCGATTATGATTAATGAGCCAACAGTGCATGTGGTCATGGAAACCTGTTTTCCTTTACCAGAGTAAAGTCAGCTGGATTTTACCCCATCTAAGTCCGGCATGTAAAGACATTATCCGGTGCTCAAGGAAAGCATCTCCCGGAAAGGAAAGTTTCCCGCTGCATGTTGTAACTCTCCGGTTTTTAATGCTTCATAATCAACAGGACAACTGGTATACTCCGAGTCGGATCCATCAATGATTGTCCTGACGTTAATGAAGTCTTGTGTTCTTGCATTGCAGGGTCATTGGTTTGCATGTAAACCAGGGCAACGGGTTTCTTTGTTAAAGTCAAGTCAAGCAACCTGTATCCTTTGCTTTCTCCCATCATGCATGAGTAAATCCCACCGAAACTCACCCACTTCCATAGGGATGGGAGGGAAAAGGCTGCTATGGCAACAAGAACCCCCTTTCCCATGGGTCTCCTTAGCAACTGTGCCCGGTGTGCCAGTCTTGCACGTGTGTGTGTGTGTGTGTGTGTGTGTGTGTGTGTGTGTGTGTGTGTGTGTGTGTGTGTGTGTGTGTGTGTGTGTGTGTGTGTGTTATTAAAGCATGACTGGGGCACGTCATACAGTCTGAATGTTGGCTTGAGTGTATGAGCTTTATTTATTTATGGTGATGCTGACCTTAAAATGAGAGCTGGCAATGTCCAAATGGACATTCATATGAGAAATGTACAAATGCAGTTTTGAATAGACACAATAAACAACATACTCACAAGATCTGAAATGTGAAAACTTTTATGAAGGCTATATACAGCGTTAGAGATGCATGAACCTTCTGACGACTATTCAGGACTGAAGATTTGCAAGGTTACAATGTTCAGCACTCAGACACAAATCTGAGTCAAATTTGACAAAGACATACATTAAAAGCTTAATTTTTTTAGATGCTGTCAGTATGTTTTAGTGTCTCTCCACACATAGAAAACAGCAACATAGTTTCGGCCCAGATCCGGCCCACATCTGGAACACATGGATTCCACACGGCCCAGATGTTGGCCGGATCTGGGCCGAAACTATGTTGCTGTCTGGGTGCTAAAAACACACTGTATACAGTAGTGGTCAAACGTGATGTCCAGCCCAGGAAAACTGCAGTCGATTGTTTTATTTCTGATAATAAAGCAAAGAAACATGACAAATAGTGCAAATGATGTCCAGACTAGCATAGTCAAGTCAAGTCATCCTCATTTATATAGTGCGTTTAACAATGTAGATTGTTTCAAAGCAGCTTTACAGAGATAAGCGTATAATTTAAGGTAACAGAGATTGTTTTGGCTTTGTAGAGGTTCTTTAATAAAGTTATTTTCCAGCTAAAGTTAGTTTTGATTGATTCGCTTAGGTCACAACGATCATTTGTTATTAAATTAGGGGCCGCTAAGACGACACCATTCTCTCTACACAGACTTTAAACGCCAACCTGTGAGAAACGCTGATGGCGTTCACATGCGTATTAAGAATTGGTTCTATAGTTATGTGCGTTTGAATATATGTGCGCAGGTTTGGAATTCCCTACAGACCAAGCCTAAACAAAGTACTGGGCTTTCCTTATACATTTTTAAACAGAATTTTATTTTTATAAAATAAAAAGAATACAAAGAAATGATGAACACATGCAAAAACAACAGAGAACCAAGCAAATATTAATAACTGATTGTGTTGTAGTCAACGTTTGCTTTTTGCTGTCAGCTTTTTGTTTTTATGTGCATTTTTTGCCTAAAGTAAACCTGTTTTGTTCATCCCTCATATTTAAAATATATCAAATATTGTCCTCATATTTTGATGGTTTAATGAACTTGTAGGATCACTAAAAACAAATCTATGGGACGTCACCTACAAATGTTACTGAGATCATGTCAGCATTCATATATACAACATCCAAGGGCTTTTGGACTGACATGCAGTTTCACGACGAGGAGTCTGTGTTTTCAGTGCTACACACACCTCACATGTCTGGTTTGATTGAATTAAAGAGTGAATTGAGATTAGAGATGGACTCTGACCTTGGCACTGAAGGAAATGAGAGTCGTGTTTCTGTGAATGAGAAGCTGTTGCTGGTGTCCTTCTGTAAAGCAGAGGAGGTTTCCCGCTGACGTGATTATTGTGTTTTGATCCGGGTTTGTGTGGACTGGGGATCCCAGGAGTCAAACTGGCACAGGATTCGGGATTTTCCGATCTCCTGTCTGCTTCTCAGATGCTCAGCTAATCTGGAGACGCTATTTATATCTCCCTAACCCGCACACACACACACACACACACACACACACACACACACACACACACAGCTCCTGCGGGAAACACAGCCGGCCAATTAACACTGCCAAGAATCACCCACCATTCTCCCAGTTCTCTCCCACGTCTGCTCATATTATTATGGCTCCATGCCATTCAGAAAAAGGTTTTATGTGGCTGCTTTGTGTGCATTTGGTACACAGTCTTGACCACACTTGTTTTTATGCCTGACACTTTTTATAGCCCTATTATAATGCTATACAGTATCTCAATATTCTCAGACACTGGGGCTATAACCTTTTAAAGGTGCTAATATTCACCTTTTAGGGGTAAATTAGGTACATGATGCACGTTTGGAAAGGGACTGCCCCAGTCACAGTTTTTGTACCTTTTTTGAGTGTGTGGCCAGAAATTTTATTTAAAAACCTTTAAGATTCAATTGGAAATGCAGCTCAAATTCTTGAAAAGTTTGAAAAGACAAATAATGATTTATTTATTATTTATCATTCTATTTTCTCATATAACTATTTGAAGATCTACTTCATGCTAATCACGCTTTTTTTGGCCAGTATTATTTCCGGCTGTGTTCACACTTGGCATGTTTGGTTGGATTAAAGCGAACTCTGGTGCGATTGCTCTGTTAGTGCGGTTCATGTGACGATGAGCTCTTATCAGCATCGACTTACGAATGTAAAGTTCACAGCATAGACTCTTTAAAATATGTCCAAGAGTTCTTATTTTAGGTACATTGACTTTACATTTCCACACCCCTAAACATGACACTGAACAAAACAAACTGTGATTGGTTGCTTTACATGCCAGTCAAATGGCCAATGAAAGCTGCGATGGAGTCCAGACCTTCTGCCGTCAGCTAGAATTTTAATGCAAAACTTTTTGCCTCAAGTTTTCCCCAAACCCTCAAAAGCCCAGATGTGAAAAGTAGACCATGCCCTTCAGGTGGATCACCTGCTCAAGGGATAGCTGGATGTCAGTAGTATCTTTAGTGGAGTCTACACTACAAAAAATATTGGGTTATTCCCGAGTTATTCCCAAATCCCGAGTTGAACCTTTTGGGGGATTTTTGGGGTTATTTCTTCAGTATTTGGGTAGTTTTTGTGTAACCCAGCTCCAGGTTCAGATATAGCAACCCAGGGGTTGAGTTATTTATGACTGGCTTTTTGCGACCTCTTCAGGAGAGATGGTGCATGTCTTCTGTAAAATACAGGTTTGTGTACATTTTAATTGATGTATAAATTCGTTATTGTGCTGTATATCGTTTAATAGTATGCAAAGCAACATACAGGGGTGCGATGCGAGTCACTTAAACAAGTTTCGTGTCAATCTTTTCAATCTAAACAGAAGCTAGTATTATAGTAAAAATGAATCAACTATATGCTGGGTTAAATCTACCCATTGTGCTGGGTTAAATAAACAACCCAATTTGCTGGGTAAAATTAACCCAACGTGTTCTGTCCTATATTTACCCAGCCCTTGGGTTGAAAACAACCCAAATTGAACCCAGTGTTTTTTAAGGTGTAATTTCTACTAGAAGTAATGACAGCACTGTTGAGTCAGATGGGTTTCTGGACTGGTTTAGAGGACTGGGATCATCACTATGGGTGTGGTTGAAGCAGACAGATGGGTGGCAAATGGTGTCCGGATGGCACAGGGTCTCATGATGGTGCTTGTGAGTATCTGGCCCTATGGGACACATTCCCTGGAGCAAAGAAAGAGAAATCAGCAATTAAGCACAAACAAGACTGGAGGCAAGAGCTCCAGCTGTCCTCACTATGGCAATCTACTTAACGCAGTGAGAAAGGAGGAAATCCAGAGAGGCCAGCTTTTTCAATGGCAACCCAATCTTATTCTCACATAAACCCTCCTATGTTTGATTGGGTTTGGATCTAAACACTCCTGCAGACTCATTCGCTAGCACAGCTGTCAATCATGACGTCACAGCCCGTTTTATAAACCGTAGCATCAAATAACTAACTGACACAAAACTTATTGGAAAAATGAACACTTGAACATACATCAGCATAATAAAAACGACCTAAAATGATGATATCATCTCTGGAAAAAAAAATGAAGTGTAATTGGGTTTTTTAGGTTTGTCTTGCGTCCCATTTGATAACATGGAGAGGGCGGGGTTTATGGCTTAAACTGCAACCAGCCACCAGGGGGCGATCAACATGTGTTGGCTTCACTTTTACTGCTTACATGTCTTGCTCAGGGGTTCAGCTCATGTTTTTTTCCAGGCAACAAACCTTAATAAAGAGGGAGTAAAGCAACTTACCATGACTGAGTTCATTAAGGAAAATACTTACTTGCAGTTATTGGTTACTTGGTGTGAAGTTAGTTCAGTTTATACATGCAAATTGGACACAGTCTCAACAGAGCACTGAATCCAGGATTCACCAGGGAAAACCAGTCTACCTACACTTGCAAAGATTATATGGATGTGTAAGATTGTTTTTTAAAGTCCCCCTGTGGTGAAAATCCAGCGTCTAATATAGTTTATGTGTCTCTGTGGTGTTTTTAATCTGCTTTAAGACAAACCATGTGTAAATTCATAAGTCGACACCATTGCTGAGTATTTCCTCCTTAAAACTGCAGTGAACCAAAGACAGTCTCAAACACACGCTTTGAAATCGCTGGTGTTTCTGACGTCACAAACTACCTTGTAACCAATCAGATCAACGTGTGATCGTCAACCAGTGGATCTCTGAGCTGAGTGAGTGGAGGCGGGGCTCAGTTGCATATTCATAGAACCGTGTATACTAAATGAGGCAAGGGTGTCGAGTTATAGGCTATTCAAAGTATTTTAAGGCATGAATAATCTTTTTTTTTTTGAAAACATTTTTAAATGTGTCATTTTGGTGATCAAAGATGAGTTTTAAGGGATAAAATTACTGACTACAGGGGGACTTAAGACATTTTGCTTGTACATTTGTGATAGTGTTGAGTGCTTATTTAGTGTTGTGTAAATATTTCTCTTGTGGCTTCTTGTGCACTGGGGGGAAAAAACTTGTCTAATCATTTTTGATGATTTTAAACTGTTAAAGACTGTGCCATGGAAGACCTGTAGAAACAAAAAAGTACATTTCAGTCATTAATGAGCTCCGAAATGTAACATGTCCTTTGCAAAAGAGTAAGTATTTTGCTAATTTGTGCCGCCAGAGTCTGTGGTTAATTAAAAGTCCCTGGAAGTGTTTTAGTAGCGCTGCAGAAAGTGGATGTTGAGTGTATAGAGTTTGACACGGCCTCTCGTCTCTCGTCTAACAGGAGTGGACACAGTGTCAATGCCAGTTATCGTAACCAGCAGCTCTTCCCTCCTGGACTGGGAAATGCCTCGGAGAGACGCTTAGATTTACCTCTGGGCTGCACACATGATGTCTAAATGAACATTCAGTATATCTCATTATTGAACGATCTGTTAACCACTACTAATTATCCAACACATCATCAAAGTCATTCTCAGAAAGTAGTGCACCACTAATAAGTGCAATCTTTGTGAGTTATTCACCCATTTTCATAATAAGGATTAGCCTTGAATTATATGTAATACTCAGGAGAATGAATTGGGATATCAATGAGAGTTAGCAGTTATTTCCAGTTTCCAGATTTGTTAGGAACAACATTTTAAAAACTGCCCTGATTTACGGCAGCTTCATAATAAGGATCCCTGTTTGTCTGTCCAAAACCTCCACCGATGAATTCCGGCTCTCTTTTCTCTTCATGTTTCCATGGATACTCTCCTTGTATTGTTACCTTAGGAAACCTTTTGTGTCAGATGAACCTCTGAGACCTAATTCATTACTTGAAACACCCATTCAGGGATTATGCTTTAGCTCAAAAAAATAAAGAACAAAACATTTACGTTTCATTTTTGTCTGCAAATGCAGATTAAGTGTTAAATTTAGATTGTTTTATTTTATTCAATTGGCATTACTGTCACAATTTCCCGCAGGTCTATTGTGGATGACCTTTCCAGTGCAGCCAACTCTTTTTCTCTTTTCTTTTAACACAAACGTCACAGTTTTGTCTTACTCTATTAGACAAGCTTGTTGATGTTTATGCCATTCATAGATTAATTCCCCATAGTGTAAATACTTTGAAACAATGCTCTCTGTGTTTGAGTGACTGGACTGATTATATCGGTTCAATGAATGGTATAAGTTGAAGATCTGTTCCAATGAAAGAACAGATTTACTAAGAGCACTTAAGAATATAAGATTTCCACTGAACATTATAATGCTGGATTGACAGTGAGAGGTATGGCCTTACCAATGAGATTCGTCCCTTGAGGTAAAAAGAAATGAATGAATATTTGAGATTAGGAGATGTGAGCGTGAAAGAGAGACATTTCATCTCTCAGGCTCCAGCGAAGATCCCGAAGCCAGAGATTAGTCCATATCCACCACATTAAAGCACACTTATACGGCCACCTCCTCAATTTTCTCTACTTTTTCTGTACTCATCAAAAATATACTCAACAAAATTATACTGGGAAGTACACTGAAAAGTATAAGTACATTTGACCTATACTGGTACTCACACTCTTAAAAATAAAAGTTCCAAAAGGATTTTTCACAGCAATGCAATTTGTTTATCATCCGTTTTAATGTAATATTGAAAGAAGAAAAATGAGAAAATATTAGTAAATAGTACATGAATTAATTGAAACCTAATTTTCACACAGAAACAGATAAACATTTGATTGATTCTGACAGTTCTTCCCAGGTGTGAGAGTATTGTAACATATTTGATTCATACTGGCTTCGATTGAAAGCCATTACCAGAATTAATCATTTTAAATCTCATCACAAACATCAAGTCAAATAGCAAATGGTGCAAGTCTCTTTGTGCAATACATAAATCATTGGCATAAATCCACAACTCTACTTAATAATAATAATAATAATTCATTACATTTTATATAGCGCTTTTCTCGGCACTCAAAGCGCTTTACATAGAAGGGGGGAATCTCCTCAACCACCACCAATGTGCAGCATCCACTTGGATGATGCGACGGCAGCCATATTGGGCCAGAACGCCCACCACACACCAGCTTACTGGTGGAGAGGAGACAGTGATGAAGCCAATCAGTATATGAGGATGATTAGGAGGCCATGATGGACAGAGGCCAAGGGGCAAATTTGGCCAGGATGCCGGGGTTACACCCCTACTCTTTCGAAAGACATCCTGGGATTTTTAATGACCACAGAGAGTCAGGACCTCGGTTTAACGTCTCATCCGAAGGACGGTGCTCTTTGACAGTATAGTGTCCCGATCACTATACTGGGGCGTTAGGACCCACACAGACCACAGGGTGAGCACCCCCTGCTGGCCTCACTAACACCTCTTCCAGCAGCAACCTGGTTTTCTCAGGAGGTCTCCCATCCAGGTACTAACCAGGCTCAGCCCTGCTTAGCTTCAGTGGGCAACCGGTCTTGGGCTACAGGGTGACATGGCTGCTAAAAGAGTTCATTCAGTAGCTAAATAGGAACCTAGTAGTATGGAGCCAGATTTATGAACAACATGCACCAGCGCAAACCCTCTTTTAGCTTTAAAAAACTACTGTCAGGATTTACCCAAACCCAAAATTTATGGGATTGTGGTCTCATGCTAATTTGCCCTGTAACAATACAAACTATTTATGTCCCCCCTGCCTTGCCTCACAGTGCTTTGGTCCACTGCCTGCTTTCTGCCTTTACCTCACCTACACACAGGGGTTAAAGTGGGCCGGAACGGTCCGGAACTACGTTCCGGCACCTCAGATAAATTAATAAATAAATAGATTCAAATCAAATCAAACCATTCTCATCAAATTCAATGATTCTCATCATTCATCAAATCAAAACTGAATATCACCGCCTGGCCGCGCCTTCACAAACACGCTTCCTGACGTTACGTTCTCAGTCACGGTTCTCCTGTCTGATTTGAGTGCATCTGCACCGGTTCACGCCTCCCCTCCCCGCTGAACGCCAGCGACTACTAATGCGTGATTGCACTCACGGTGGTTGAGCGCGGTAAAGTAAGTTTTGGGTTCGATATTCGCCGGACATTTGTTTTCCCTTGTAATATATTTTATTATTTATTATTATATTATATATTAGCCTATATTTATACCTGAGAATGCTTTGACGCGTTTCCACAGCGCATGATATTTAAGGGAACGTCTGCCAATTCCACCAACTGCGTTAAACGTAGACTATAATTTGTATTATTTAAAATTACTTTTAACATTTAAAAACAGACGTTTTCAAATTCCAAAGCTTGTAGAAGACTCCTATTCATGGGTTTCATCAGGTCCCTTTCCACAGGTGTATTAATCAAGCACAATGCAGTCTGCATTCATAATCTAGGTGCTTGATTTTATACACCTGTGGAAAGGGACCTGATGAAACCCATGAATTGGCAATACTGACTGACCCCCAATTTCCACCGGCTGCGTTACGGCTCCGGCACGGCGGCGGAGTCAATAGGTTTCCATTAAAGTCAATGAGTGTATTTCCACTGAATGCGGTACAGCTGCGTTCCGACTCCGGCAATCCGCAGCCCTCCATAGCAGATACGCAGAGCTTCTATTTTTGCCGGATGCCGGAGCGCTCCGCAGCACTACAGGGCAGAGTACGCAGGACAGGAAGTCGAGTGACAAAACAGAACAGCCAGAAACAAAATAAAAGATCCGTTTAATTTTCAAAATAAAATACACCGCGCTCATATTTCCCTACACTGCACCTTGAAAACGTCATAATGGGCGGAGACAGGCTTGTTGAAGTTTTAACCCCGTTGACACGATGGATGAAGAAATGCTGATTATTGAGGTACAGAATCAACCCATCATCTATGACCCGTCACATCCTTTTTATAAGGACAACATTAAAAAGGATGCAGCGTGGAAAACTATTGCAGAAGTGATTGGTGTGGATGGTAAGTCACTATTTTTGTCCAAGAAATAAAGATAGAAAGCAAATAGCTAGTTATGTACTCGTAATGAGAAGTTAAATAGCTATACAGGTTAAAAACACATAAAAAAATTTTATTAAGTAGCCGTTGCAGGATTGTTTGATTAGCATGAATCGCGCGATCAGACCAGAATTCGCGAGATTACATGGGGCCTCGTGACGTCAGCTGTCAGTCATGACCGCAGCCGTTGCGCAACAAATCCAAATTTCCTTGGGGGAGCATGCCCCCCAACCCCCCTAACTACCGCACATTTCTGTCAGTTTTGGACTTCACATTTTTATGTTTAAATTTACATTGTGAAAAACAAGGTTGTGTTCCATATTGTGGTGTTCAGCAATTTTTACATAGTATCGTCATCATATCAGTGTAGATGTAGATGGACCAAAATAAAAACATTAAAATAAGTATTAAATAAGTATTGTGATACTTGGTGCCACAGTGACAATCTTGTCCCAAAAAGTATTGCTATTCATGGGTTTCATCAGGTCCCTTTCCACAGGTGTATAAAATCAAGCACCTAGATTATGAATGCAGACTGCATTGTGCTTGATTAATACACCTGTGGAAAGGGACCGGATGAAATCCATGAATACCACGATACTCAATATGTTGTCCCACGGCGAGTCATTTTTCCCTATTGCACCAACACAAAATTTGAGGGTTCCCCCACCTGCCAAATCCCACTTTAACCACTGCTTACACACACACAAGTCCAGTGGGACAGAACAAGTTATACAATAGTTGTGGAACTCCAGTAAGTCGGCTGTCAAGGCTATCTTATTCACTTTAATCATCGGATGAAGTGATTCTTTTTTCTTTAATACAGATGATGCTGTGTCATTAATAAATTAGTCATGACAGTCCGCTATGTCAGCGATTATAATGTTACCTAGCTTGTTTGGTAGCATGTTTAATGCAGTAGCTTGTTGGATAGTAAGTCGCCCACTACAACTAACACAGTGCTAAGCCTATGTGTGAACTGATATTAGGCTAAAATTGTAGATCTACCGTTGTGTTGGGATTTGCTCAATATGATGTTAGGTGGCAGATCAATGGGCTTGTCTGTCTCAGACGAAACCTAAAATACTGTGTGGAGGACACAAGATAATTTAATTAATTAGAATATGACCGCGTGGTGAACCTATGAACCTAACTTATATTTAAACAACTATCCCTTTTTGTGTATGCTACAAGTACAATTTTGGCTGTATTAGTGTCCCCTTAAAAAATTGCTCTTGATACATTTTTTGTTTACTGCTTTTTGTTTGTTTTGTTTATCCACTGTTAGATGAAATGTATCTGTCTGATTCAGATCAATTTTTGTTAATGTAACAAGAGGCCATCTGGTAAAAAGATAGCTGTGCAGGTAAACCTCACTCTCCTCAAGAGACAACACCTTTCTTTTGTAACTATATTATTCTAAAACTTTCGTCTTTTTTTTCTCTAGAACTCCATCCGCCACAACTTATCCCTGCACACACGTTTCATCCGTGTGCAGAATGAGGGAACTGGCAAGAGCTCCTGGTGGATGCTGAATCCCGATGGAGGGAAGCTGGGAAAGTCTCCCCGGCGTCGAGCTGCCTCAGTGGACAATGGCACCAAGCCCCCAAAGAGGAAAGGCCGAGCAAACCGTAAGAACACGGCTGGGAAAGCAGAGAAGACGTTGATAGGGTTCTGTAGCTCTCCGAAGCATTGCAGTCCCACTGGGAAGTCTGGAGCAGGTGAGGTGGTGCTTAAGGAGGAGTTTGAGACTTGGATGGACCTCCATTCACTCGGAAGCTCGTCAGCGTCAACTCTTAGTGGTCGGCTATCACCCGTCCTAGCTGAGGAATTGGGGGAACCTGACGAAGGAAGGATATCCAGCTCGGCATCTCCACGCCTCTATCCCAGTCCCTCCAGTGCTCATTCACCTGCATCCCACTACCCTACAGATCTCAGATCAACGGTTATCTACCAATCCCCATGCCATAAACACCCTCCTTACCTCTACACTAGTGACATCGAGGAGCAAGGCTGGGATTATAGCCAGTCAGATCTAGGCATGCTTCAGCACCATTCCTCCATGCACACTATTGAGGATAACTCCAGTAGTATGCATGCTCAAAAAGGCACAAGCACCCTACAAAGCTTGCTTACCATCGGATCCCAGTTCGTTGTCAAGGACATGATACTTGGGAAAGAGAATGAGGTCCACTCTATGATGGTTGGTGCTTACAACAATGACCCTACTGCTAACCATTCCTCCAAGCCGTTTCACAGCCACAACATCATTCAAAGTTTAAGCCAGGACTTTCGACCTGCAATGGTCCACTCTCATCCCAATGATGGACACATGCCTTCGTACATACATAAAGCCCCTTACCTATATAGTCCTGCAGTTAACGCACATCTCCCAGCAGCCACTTCGCTTCCCCCCAACCCAATCTCCTGCGATCTCACTACAGCCCCATACCATCCACCCCATGCCTATATTTACACCGATTCACAGCAGCACAGTGTGGGATACGGACTGTACCGTCAACCTCAGGGGACTGGGAACACTTTCCACAACTCCCACCACCTGGATCAGCTCTTCCCACATGAGCGGCTCCCACCAGACCTGGATATGGATGTATTCTATAGCAGCCTGGACTGTGACATGGAGTCTATACTTCTACATGACATAATGGAGTCAGGAGAAGAGATCGATTTCAACTTTGATTCCTCGCTGGCACAAGGAATGGGCATTGGATTTGGATTTACGGGCACACAGCAGAGCAAACACAGCTGGGTTCCTGGATAAATAAACTCACAGAATCCTTCTGAAGACATAACTACCTAAATGCCAGCCAGCAGTGGGGTCCCGGCAACTCCACCACTATTCAGGGTGAAAACACTGTGCTAACACTGAAATCAAATCAAGACGGAACCCAGACAGCAACATAGTGTCGGCCCACATCTGGCACACCTGGATTCCACATGTACCAGATGTGGGCCGGATCTGGGCCGACATTATGTTGCTGTCTGGGAAAGATCTCTTTTGAAAACCATCTTTGTCTGTTTCTGTCAATGTTGTGTGTCTATGTATTGCAAACGTCTCTGTCCCTTACAGTTTCTCTTTGTGAACCTCCTTTAGTAATGCTGACTGAACCACAATGACAATCTAATGCCGGGTTCAGACTATACAATATTTTTGTCTGTTACGATAGTCACTGTGTCAGATAATGCGATTTTGGCTCCTAAATTCTTGTTGTGTTCTTGACAAACAACATTTCAGACTACACATTGCTTCCCGACAAGTTATTGCTTGCAGTCTTTAACGATGTGTGTGATGTCATCAAGAAGGTGGAACTATCGACTGACAGGTATTGTGAGCATAAACAAACAATGGCTACCGAAGCGGTGTGTTTTGCACTGGATATCTTGTCATTAGAAAAACTATCAAAAAGAAAGAAAACCTGACAATGGACACGTTCCTAGATTGCACAAAGAGGACAGTATGGAATTTTCCAAAAAGAACTTGAAGTAAAATATATATTGTGACGGGTCCCCTACTCTTCATGCTACTTCCGGCCAATGGGTGTGGCTAGGAGGCTCATCAACGGAATGATGTCGACCTGTTCTTCCCTCGATAAAAGTTTAGGCTGTGTTAGTGTTGATTGAGCTTGCTCCTGGTAGCTTTGTGTTTGATTTTGGCTTTCGTTTGTTATTTGTTTTGGAGTATTTTGTTTTCTATCTTTGGTACATCCATGCACCAGACAGATATTACAGATGACCATTGTTTTCTTGTTTTTATATATTTTTCTATTTAATGTTTAGAAATGTTAATTCTTGCAAACCAACCCACTATGTCCTCCATTCATTTGACAAACCTAGGATATCCAGAACCACCAAAGGAGGGAGAGCATTTTCACATTTGGCTCCAAAACTCTGGAATAGTCTTCCTGATACTGTTCGTTGCTCAGACTCGCTCTCCCAGTTTAAAACTAGATTAAAGTCGCATCTCTTCAGCCAGGCATTCATATAATCCTACAGTTCAAACTACAATCCGGCCTCTATCCAATGCCAGAGGAGAACTGGCCCCCGACTGAGCCTGGGTTCTCCCAAGGTTTTTTTTCTCCATTAAGGCACCTGATGGAGTTTTAGGACACCATTAGGTCACTTGATGGAGTTTTTCGGTTCCTTGCCACTGTTGCCTTTGGCTTGCTCAGTTGGGGATATTTTGGGGATATCTAATTTAATTTTATCAATCAATAAATTCCTCTTGAAACAAACTTTGTTGTATTATTTTAATTTAATACTGTGAAGCTGCTTTGATGCAATCTGTATTGTGAAAAGCGCTATACAAATAAACTTGACTTGACTTGACTTGACAATTTCGTGACAAATATGGGGGCTCGTCCGGGATCTGAACCCGGGACCTCTCGCACCCATATTTGTCATGACTGGCTCAAAGCCGTGACAAATGAAAGGAGGACAGAGTAAGGCTATGTTCACACTTAGCGTCTTTTTTCAAACTGCCAGCGTCTGTTCTACATTATAACCCTATGGAGTGAACCGTTTTTTCAAAAAAGTCCTGAGCGCTTTTTTAGACGCCACCGCCGGCGTCTTTTTCTGCAGCTCAGAGCGTCTTTTTAAGTTGAAAAAAGTTCAACTTTTCTGAAAAGAACGCCCTACGTCAAGCGCCTTTTTGACAGCTGACCAATGACAAGCGAATAGCGAGACCTGTCGTTTCCATAACAACAAGAACAACTGTCTGTCGTGCACCCACAAACGTCTTTGTGAACCGACATTCTCCTCCCCGGTAACTTCAAAAGCCAACGCAAGAGCCAACTTTCTCTTTCTCTACATTTTTTGCATCACACAGCACTAGGCTACTGTTGCAGCTCTTGTTATAGCAACAAAAGACGCGCTCGGCTGCTATTTGTAACCGAACGCTGCCAGCGTTTTTTTTTTTGCTAAAAAAACGCCGGTGCAACTTTTTCTTGTCAAAAAAGACGCTAAGTGTGAACATAGCCTAAGGTTGGTAAGGTTGCAACCAAAAATATGTATTAACATAAGTAGAAAAATATATAATAAAAAAAAAAAACTTAATCAAATATAATTTCTGTCAGACATATGATGTAAAAGTATCAGAACAATATTTAAAACTAATAACAGGGTCGAAGTAAACAAACAGAAGCCAAAGCCAAACACAAAACAACCGTGAGCAAGCTAGCACACCCCCATACCAAAAAAGCCTAAACGTTTATAGAGGGAAGAACAGGTGGACATCGTTCTGTTGATGAGCCTCCTAGCCTCACCCACTAGCCGGCCATAGTAGGAAGAGTAGGAGACCGTCACAATATTTTTTTATTTTTAGCCAGTACTAAAAATAAATGTAGCCTACTCACCAATATGCTGAAGCACCTCCGATATCATTCATCTTTTTTCACTCTATCATGGTTGTCCCTCGAGGAAACATCATAAGGTCGGAGTTCTGCCATAGCTCCACAAATCTTTCCTCCATTGCACCAATACCATCGTCTCTCTTTCATTTTTGCCATGTTTGAAAGCTGAGTACGGAAGAGCTTCTGTGCTCCCATTGGTCAAACACACAGATGTGAAGGAACTCGTCGAGAAGGACTGGAAAAAAAATGACTTTCTGTCATGAGGCATAACAGTTTACGAATCACCACGACACACTACGTCAAACGGATCGTGCTAAAATCGGGCTAAAATCATGTAGTCTGAACCCGGCATAAGGCAGGGAATCTCAACTCTGGCTGCGTTCCAGTCCACTTTAAGACATGCACTTACAAACTTCCCTAAGCACTTCCCCTCTTGGGAATCCCTGCCATTTTGAAGTGCGTTCCACTTCATGAAGTGGACGAGGGAAGTTTATATGGACAGATCCTCGCTCCCCCTCGATTTTGACTGAGGGAGCAAGTCTACTTCACATGTACACTTCAGGCAGCTCCATATACCACAATGCAACATGATTGTGACGTCAAAAAATCAACCGCATAGTGGATTCTAAGTGATCAAGGGCTTAGGACGTTCCAATTCCTCCTATTGCAAAGGTTCCGCCAGTAGTGGGCACTCATGCAACATAAGCAATGACGTACATCCGAGTGAACGAGACGGAGGGAAGTTAGCGAGTGAAGGGCATGACAATTTTGGACTGGAACTGTCCCTCAAGGTCCACTTTCCTGCAGTTTTGCTCCAACCCTAATCAAACACACCTGAACAAGCTAATCAAGGTCTTCAGGATTACTAGAAGGTTACAGGCAGGTGAGTATAATCAGGGTTGGAGCAGGACAGTGGATCCTGAGGGCCAGAGTTGAGAACCCCTGATCTAATGTATATTACCCAACATTGTTTTGTTCTTCAATCAAAACTCTTGTGCACTTTAACTACGTTGAACAAATCCATATTTATAATTTCTCTCAGAAAGGAGACACAAGGGCAGCTTGGGACTGGAAATACACCCTAGCAAAATGCTGAATTATTTTGTGATAATCGTCATCATACATATGATCATCAGAAACGAAGGGAACTGTTGAGTTGATATTGTTTGTCTGATCTGAGTGGTCAGTTCCTCATGGGTGCTAAATGTTATCTAGCCATGAAGATGTGTGGTTTCATGATTACTCTCCATCCCAAACTCTTGTTTTCTTAAAGGGTCATGAAACCCCAAAACACATTTTTTGAGATGTGAACAGATATGTACAGGCTGCACATCACTGAAGACACTAAAAGCACTCATAAATGTTATGATTAAGTGGAAATTGGTTATTTTTGCGTTTTTCCATGCAATTTCGTTCTTCCAGGTTGAAAAGCGAAGTCGAGGCACCGTCAGGGAATGTGAGGTAGAAGCGCCTTCGGAGTGTGTGATTGGCTGCTGCACGAGTCTACGTCAGCTGACCCTCCAGCCAATCTCTGCATTTATTCATGAGAAAGAGCTCGTTGAGATCGCATCACAGCGGAGAATTCAAAAAACCATTGGTGCGCATGCCATGAGAGTTGCTAATGTTGCTCGCAATGCGGATCATATAGTACATATACTGACCGGAGCAAACGCATTTACTTATTTCATATCCTCTAGTGCTCTAAACATGAACCAGCAGCGTGTGTGTGCACATGTCTTCTTCAAATGAAATATATGTGCAAATAAGTACGTCTGATCATGAACACGATGACACGATGGATTATTCTGATACACAGAAGACAATTATGTAAACCAACAATTCATAGAACAATGGATAAAAAAGTAACCATGTCTTTATTATTTCTGTTAAACTGACACGTCATTGGTTCAGAGACTGTAGTGCTGGTAAATGTAATGAAAAGTGATGACGAGTTTCTCCCTCGTTTAGGCAGTTTGTTATAGGGTTAGAGTTTTTTAACCCTTAACTCTGTTTTTTTCTCTCCGAGGTCATATTTTTATATTCATGTGTCTGTATAATAAGTGTTGCAGCTCTGTGTTTTATTGGTTGTTGTTGTCTCCCCTTTTCCCACCCTCTACTCTCCCACTTTTCCACAGCTTTACACGCCAATTCTTTGAGACTTTTTCCAACTCTGAGGTGTGAATGTCCAGACTAAAACAGGGGGGTTTCATGACACTTTAAGCTAGACCAAAAGCTCAATTTTACTCTATCAAAATGTGTATCTATCTTGTAATTTCAAACCCACAAGCATAGACCATATCCTGCTGACTCTTTACATCTGAAGTGCTGCTCTAAAAAGCTCACTCCATCTCAAACTCTTCCATTTAAACAAATGATACATAAAAAACAACAGCCTATGAAACTGATGTATCAGAGAGGTCCATCTTTCTCTGGTTCGTTGTGTGTGTGTCCTGATACTTTATGATGCTTTCTGTGTGTGAAATAGAATCATTGTTTCGTCAAGGTATTCTTATTTTGTACAAACAAAATCAATATATTGAGAATATTGTATAATAGTCTTTAAGACATTAAAAGATGTTTATTGAGTTCATTGCTTATTTCTTTTTTAAGAGAATGTTTTCATTATTTCGTGACTGCTAAATAAATGACAAGATAATGCTGTCGTGTGGCTGAACAAGTTTCTTTTTTATAATAATTTAAGTTTATTTTGTAACGATACAGCAGAACTATTGAAATGCTCAGGTGTGTGTGTGTGTGTGTGTGTGTGTGTGTGTGTGTGTGTGTGTGTGTGTGTGTGTGTGTGTGTGTGTGTGTGTGTGTGTGTGTGTGTGTGTGTGTGATCATACAACAGAGCCTGTGAAACTGATATGTCCCACTCAAAAAATAAAAGAACATGATGAAAAGAATAACTAAATACAGTAAATGCAAACTGTGTGTCTACAATCCTCTACACATGAAGCCAGTGTTAGTGTAAATATTTTACACATTTTAAATGTAGATGATGTGTATAAAAATAGAATGTGCTGTGAAGGTGTGTGTGTGTGTGTGTGTGTGTGTGTGTGTGTGTGTGTGTGTGTGTGTGTGTGTGTGTGTGTGTGTGTGTGTGTGTGTGTGTGTGTGTGTGTGTGTGTGTGTGTGTGTGTCTAATAAGGCTTGTTATCTGGAGATGCTCACAGCTGTCGTGAGGGAGTCTCAGAGGGAGTGCGTCTCTCAGTTCAGACATATTGTGTTCTCACTGGGGAACTTCAGTCCCTCCCTTCTTCCACAGGCGTGTGCTTTTAATTGACTCAGTGCTGTCTGTCGCTCACTGGCGAGGAGAGACAGACGGGAAATGCTGAGAGACCGATATGAAAGAAGTTTCTGCTTATTTATCCTATTGGCTTCTTTACTGAAGCAACTTCTTACACTTTTATATGACTTACAGGCAAAAGTTAGAATGGCATTGCATGTTAAATTGGCTCTAATGCGTTAAAGAAAAATGTAGTCCAAACATTTAAATTCTGTAACCGTTTACTCACCCTCATGTGGTTTCCAGTCCATACAATTTTCTTTTGTCTATTCCATAATTTTTAAAGAAATTTATCACACTGCTCTTTTCCATACAGTGGACTGTGAAGCACCAAAAACTTGCACCAAAATATCACAAAAGTTCTTCATAATTTGTTATTAATTGAAATTCCTCCATTCTGCCACAACTATCGAGTCTCTCTTACACCTCCAGTGGTGTTTGCTTTAGTTGTAACTTACATGTCAGGAGGTTTCTGTGGACAAATCTGGACTACTTTTATGATGCTTTATTTGTTTGTTTACCCTTTATTTCAATAGTGCACTTTAGACATATGGATGTGGTTCACGCTATTCGGTTGTTAAGTCGTGACGTAACCAATACTCTTTCCGGGTCCAAAGTCCAGGTCCTCTCTACCTACCTACCGCTTTCGCTAGTGTTTTGGTTATTATTGAGTGTTTTTACAATGCCGCAGTGCTGTGTCCCGTGTCCCGAGCTAACTCACTTCAACCTCGTAAATCTTCTTTTTCATTGATGCCTGGACTCTACCCTTAATTATGCCACCTGAGTGATGAGCTTCACTAACCACTCTGTTGGTGTTAAAGGAATTTAAACCCTTTTTGACCGCCAAGGGTGCCTCACTAAGAAGGACGTGATCTTAAATAAATTTACAGGTTCCACCGTTGTTATTTCTGGACGAGAGGAGCGCTTGGACCCAAAACGTCACGCGTGACGTCAGACTTAACAATCGGATAACGGGGACGAGGCCCACTGAATTTGGCCAAAGTATTCAACACAGATATTCTCTTCAGTTCGGAGGCAGACCACCCCGCTTTAGTGGCGTTTATCATTTTGTCACTTATTGGGAGCAGTATGCTAGCTGGAGCCGTTTACCTCCAGTCTTTGTGCTAAGCTAGGCTAGCGGTGGGTGCGTCAGACAGAGTTACGGCACGCACGGAGATGAGAAGGGTATGTGTGGACTTATCTAACTCTGGGGGATACGGTGAATAAGATAAAGTCCCCAAAAGTCGGCGTGTTCCTTTAACATCAGAGCTCATTCGACGAGGGCTGTTGCCTCTCCGTGGGCCTGGTCGAGAGGGATGTCTGTTCAGGATATATGTCTTGCTGCTGGCTGGGCTTCTCTGAACACCTTCGCCAGATTTCACAAGCTGGATGTGAGTTTCACGTCGCAAGTGCTTTCGGCGAGTTAAGTTTCTTACTCATGTATTGTGAACTTTCTAGTTGTACGCAGTGGTTACCGCTATGCTGTTGACTCTGTGTATATGGCCACTAGTGTTTAATACAGCTGTTACCGCTACCACCGTTGACACTGTGTTTTACCCTCATGCTTGAGTGCTTATTGTGTTGTGTCTCCCTGGATCAGTGCAGCCTTTGCTTTCATTTCCTCGTTTGGATATGCAAATTTTGAAGCGTCAGAGCTGATGTCTCATTGGTCCAGTCCCGCTTATTAACCATGGCGTCAGCTACGCAATGTAGAGTTACCGCCTCTCAGGGAACCGAGGTTACGATATAACCGGAGACTTCATTCATTTCATTCTGTGTTTTTAATATTATGTTCTGTTGTTCTGCTCATAGCCCTGAGTGTTTCCGTCAGAGTTTTATTAATAAATCTGATACTGTTGCATTCAGATCTGTATGCTACTGAAAGCTGACACATACAGGTGTGGAATTACATGAGGGTGACAGAATTTTCATTTTAAAGTGGAGTATCCCTTTAACACTTTGTGTTAACACAAAGAAGAGCACAGAAATCACAATCTGTTGCGCTACATTTTCACCAGCTAACACACAGTACAACAACAGGTGCAATCAAAGAGGCAGAGAGCTCCCTCCAGAGGAATTCTGGGGAATTTATAGTCCAGGGGTGCGTTTCCCGAAAGCATCGTTAGCCAACTATGGTCGCAAGTTCCGTCGTTATCAGCATAGTTCAACGATTTGGTGTTTCCCGAAACCATCGTTCAAACGAACGTTCGCAAACAGCATCGCAAACTTGTGTGGTTGGAACGACAGCTCTCGAGCTGTCGTTAGAAGCATAGTTTCTAGTTTACATTAGATGTAGACTGAATAAATCCTTGTCTTTAGCAAAATAAGCAAGCTGACATTCAGTACAACCCGTGTTATTTATTTAGAATACATACAAATGTAATTTATGTCTTTTAGTTTGTCAAGAGATTTAAAGCACCGTTTTTGAAGACTGCGCATGTGCGAACGTGCTCTACTATGTAAGAACGAGCCAAATATTGAGTCTGGTAATAAAGCAAAATAACTGAGAAAAATTAGAAATGGTCTTCAGATGCCATGTCTGTAACTTATATGACAAAATCTAGCGTTAATTCGATCTCAAACAGATTAATTAAAATAAGTTATTAGTCCACCACGTGCGAGACGTCATAAACCAACGTGGTTGAACGATACTTTGCGACATACGGTTTCGGGAAACAGTCGTGACTAGCTAGTTGATTTCTCCAACGATGCATCGTACTATGGTAGTTAAGCAGCGAGCTATATAGTTGTACGGGAAACGCACCCCAGGTCTCTTCTCTGGTCCAACCCCTAACAGCTTCACATTAAGTCCAGGACCAATCCTACTGGAGGAAAAGGAGACAGCAGAAAAGACAACAGAAACAGAAGCGTTTAATGTTGTTTATGTGTCTATGTGGTGTGTTTAATACACTTTAAGACAAAGCATGTGTAAGTTCATAAGTCGACAGCATTGCTGAGTATTTCCTCCTTAAAACTGCAGTGAACCAAAGACAGTCTCAAACACACGCTTTGAAATCGCTGGTGTTTCTGACGTCACAAACTACCTTGTAACCAATCAGATCAACGTGTGATCGTCAACCAGTGGATCTCTGAGCTGAGTGAGTGAGTGGAGGCGGGGCTCATTTGCATATTCATAGAACCACAAATACTAAATGAGGCAAGGGTGTCGAGTTACAGTCAATATATTTTAAGGCATGAAGAAGGAAAAAACTTTATTTGAAGTCTAGTTGATGAATATCTGTGCAGCTAAAATAATATTATATATACTGTACCATGCTCCTTTTTGTGTCTTCTGGTTTTTCTTTTACTAAAGCCCTCCTTATTTCTCCTCCTATGGTTCATGACTCATTCTTTATTTCTCTAGACTACTTAATCACCTTTGAGTGTTTACAATCACCAATGATAGATTAGAAGAGAAGCCTTTGAATGAAATTTGAAATAAGAAGTAGATATGTCCCCGGTGAATACAGCAGGCTTATGAACATCACACACACACACACACACACACACACACACACACACACACACACACTCTCTCTCTCTGCTTTAACTGCAGTACAGTAGCATGACGGCTCATTTACTTTGGCCAAATTCTAAGGCATCATCACATGTCTCCTTAAAAGAGGAAACAATCCCAGAATGCATTGTGACAAGCTCAGTGAACAAATAAAGTAGTGCTATATTTCCTGCAGATTGTTTCAAATCAGTAACTTCTAAGATTCCATGATGGTTCGGCCATTGATACGTCTCATGCTCTCTTTGCTGATATTTTGTTGTTGTTTTTTATGATGTCAGTGACTATTTTTAATTTTATTATGATTTGTTGATAATTGAACATGTTGTGTGTGTTTGTGTTATGTACGCATCTACTGTACGGTGGAGACTAATTTCCTCTCGAGGACAAAAATAAATAAATAATAATCTATCATGTTTCGGATGCTGCTTTAGAAAACAGTTTTCTGAGTTCTGGAACAGAGCCCATCTTCATCTGTACGGATCCAGCTGTGCTGTGAAGGCATCCATGACAGAATCCTTGAGCAACATTAACACACTCACATATCCCTACTCTAGAGATCACACACACACACACACACACACACACACACACACACACCAGCAAAACTGTCACTTCCAGTGCTGTCTCTCCAGAACTCAAGCTGTGATCGCGCTCGCCTGAACTGAACGTCTAGACTGAGGCGATAGACGTCTCGTTAGACTCATTAGACTCCTCCAACACACAGATGCCAGAACACGGCGTTCCCACAGCTACAGGAGAAAGAGGGAATTCTGGGAAGTGACATGGGAAGAGACAGACGATGATATTAGAGATATTAGTTTTAATCAAACACTATTGCTGCTAATATCAGAGCCAGACTTTTGACTACTGAAACGTTCTGGAACAAGACGAACAAGCTTGATTGTGTCTGTGGGGAATTGATTGGATGGTTGTGGTTTGCTATTGGCTGATCTCATGTGAGTGACAGGTTGCCCCGCCCTCGTCATCAGAGAAGAGAAGAGATGCTGCAAGAGGAACTTATTCTCATTTAAGATTATAGGCACAATAATGCTGATGTGTGTGTATAAATCATTTACAATAAACTGCTATATTCCATAAAAAACAAGAAATGTCAGTTTTGATTTCATGGTGACTTTAAGCTTGTGCTTGAGACTCGGTGTAAGTCTCCAGGTTTCTCAAACCGAGGGTATTGGATCCGCCACTATCATTATCCTCAGAGCTCTGACAACTGATGATTATCATATCATGTGTGCTGGAAAACATTACAAGAGAAAACTCATGTGTGATTATTGAAATCCAAAGAGAATATACTGGGATGAAGGAAGAAACTGAGTACATGTTGCCCAATATCACAAATGTAAAAGATGAAGGTCATTCAAGCCAAAGTAATCTGGCTATTCTTGGGATCCTGGAGAGGGAAAGAGATCCAGTATCATCAGGTGATGAAACTCTTCTAGCAGAGCATTATGGAAAATTACATAACTGTTGTTATTTTGCACATACAGTGGCTTGGTTGTAATAAAACAAATCATCTAATTTATCTTGATTCTGTTTAGTGCACTTTTTTCAGGAACAACAACATGAAGATTGAGCATTTCTGAATGAAACTGTGACCTGTAGTGGGAGAAGTTTGGGAAAAAAGAAAGAAAGAGGACATATTTTGTGAGGTCAAGCTTTTACCAACGGCACTGAAGTCTTGCCTTCAAGACATAAAACAGACATAACTTAATACTTTTCAACTTAAACCATATTGTATATGATCAGTAGCATCTAATTAATGAGTGAATGTGCAAAAAGTTATTTATTACTACATTTACCAATTTAAATGAATAAAAAAAATACAACAGTGTGATGCAAGAAAACTACATACTGATTTTCCAACAAAATAACATCAATATATTACTCTGAAATGTTTTCGGACAACATATATACATTTTACAGTGTCAGAATGACTTTTCACGTCTGCCCAAGGTTGTTGATCTGTTGTCTTTGAAGGTCTCTCTCTCTCTCTCTCTCTCTCTCTGACCCGCCAGCCACCAACAACCTTTAGCCAGAGATAGTGAACAATCTGACTCTCCGATATGTGTGCCTGAAGGTTTGTATGACTTTGTGAACATGCATGAGCATGTCTTGCTTTATTTTCTGCTTTCTGTTCTCACTGAACCCTCTCAACCGGACCCGTCTCTCTCTACAGTGTATTGACTACACAACACAACACACACACACACACACACATGCACACACTCACAGAGGAGTGAAAAAGAAAGATGTTGTGGAATGTCATTTTTAAATGTATGCATCTATCTTTAAAGACTGTGCTTTAAAGCTGACATATTATGCCACTCTTCACAAGATGTAATATAAATATAGTTTCCCCAGAATGTGTCTGTGAAACTTAATTTAAAAATTCCTGATTATTTATTATAACTTGTCAAATTTGCCCCTTTACACCGTGTCCTAACTATGACACAGTGTAATGGGTGTGAACAAAAACACAGCGTTTTTGTGTGCGTCCCTTTAAATGCAAATGAGCTTTAGCTCCGCCTCCGTTCAGAAGAGGGCGGAGCCTTTACACGAGCTTCAGAAACTCCAGCAATAACAAAACAGGCCAATCTCACTCATCCAGAATCCCAGAATAACCAGTAGCGAGTGCAGCCTTACGGAGAGACTCAGGAAGAGCTTCTGAATGTTAGTGGAGACATTTCTGTAGTTGTTGTGGAGTTACATTGATCATCTCATCATCATGTTTAACTTCTCCACAAGTGTCCACAGTTCCTGAGGTGTTTATAAGACAGCGGTGACATGTTCTGGTCAATAGTGTTCAGTGCTCGTCTGTGCTCAACCACACAACAGTTTCAGGCTTTGCTGGATCTTTATCATTGCGTTAGAACTGGTCTCTGTTGTCGCTCGTGGGACCAAATGTCGGCTGGTGTGTGTAAACGTGCAGATTAAGGGCCGGTAATATTATAATAAGATCCTCTTCATACGTCAGAAGGAGAGTGAAATCTGACCGGCTTATTTTCTGACATGCTTGCAGAGAGAGACTCACCAGAACACAGTTACTGGGTTTCACTTTTCATGTTTTCTGGGTTGTTAGAAGCGCCTGGACCCGATTATAGATTATAGCACTTAAACACAGCAAAAGACAGATTTTCATGATATGTCCCTTTAAAAGTGACTACAAATCTATAAAGAACATTCTAATTAGCAGAAACAATACTAGTTTTAATCCTAAAAGTTTTATTTTTTAATAGTGCTGGAACTCTCTCACTAAACCCATAATAGTGCATAAGTTATCTAGTTGGCAAAATCATAAGATATGGTGGGCTTTAATGCAAACATGACAGAAGCATGTGAACGCATGAATGCGTGGTCAAAGCATTGCTACCGTCCAGCCCAACATTACAGTGTAAAGTGAGCATTTCTGAATCACTCCTACAGCTGGACGTACTGTACCTCAGCTCATGGAGATCTCTGCAGAGACGTGCTCAGACCTGACAGATAGCATTTTGTCCATGATATTTGAGGATGATGACATATGGATACATCTGTGCCCAAACACATCAAATGATTTCAGAACTTATGACAAGCATTTGAATCTCCTTTTTAAAAGTTGAAAGTAGTTTTTAACTGTTTTAACTGTTATTATTAGCAGGGGCGTGTCTAGAGCATTTTCAGTGGGGGGGCCATGCCGGGGCACTGCCTCCAAACGGGGTGGCCGCCAGTGACCAAAAAAAAAAAAAAGAAGCTAAATTCTACAGTAGCCTATATTACGTAAATCCTACTGATTTTATTTTTTTAACTTGAATAAAGTTACTTGTAAACAAATGTAGTAATAAAGCACATTTTTTATTAATTTAGTTTTTTGTCATCCCTGCATCCATTAAGTTAAATTTGAGAGCCAGTGTTTATTATTTTTTGTGTTTTCATAAAACTAACAAGTTTATAAAATAAAAGCAATTTTAATAATGAGCCATTTTAAAAACCCAGAAGCAGAAACGATGTCAACTATTTTCTTTTAATTAGTTTGGCCATTACAATATAGAGTAGTTTTATTCACAATCTCTTTCAAATAATAATAATAAAAAAATAAAATAAAAACAAATTCCCCCCACTGTAATAATTCAAATGGTTTGGCCAAAACATCAGTGTTTCATTCAGCATTTCTTTCAGACTCATTTACAAAAAAGCTGAGTAACTCAGAGTTAAAGGGATGGTTCACTTTGAAATTAAATTTTGGTATGTTTTAGCTTACGTATGTTTAAGGGCATTCAAGATGTAGGTGTCTTTTTTTTCCGCAGTAGTTTCAATTTTGATATTTTTAGGTCAAACCGTTCTTGTCTGTCAGTCATAATGCAGGTCTATGATCACTATCTCAAAGAGCATGCACAATGAAGTCCAAATTAAACAATTCCCTGTCGTAAGTACACATTGATGGCCTAAGACACGAAACGAGCGGTTTGTGTGAGAAAAAGAGCAGTATTTATATCGTTTTTATCTCTACACAACCACGTCCAAGTGATCTGAGGGCGCGCGCGCTTCCTGGTGTGTGACGTGTGCGCGCGTTCTGGCTTAGTCTGCGCAAGCTCCGGAAAGAGCCGGACGTGATCTCGGATGTGTACAAGAGGTAAAAAACGATATAAATACTGTTCGTTTTCTCACACAAACCGCTCGTTTCGTGTCTTAGGCCATCATTGTGTACTTAAGATGGGTTACTTACTCACAACTTGCGACCGTTGTTTCTCTGGCGCTGCACTTCTTTGAATCGCGAACTTCAGTAGAGTCTATAAACTGATTGGCCGTAAAATGAACCAATCACAAGACATCTTATAGGGGGGGCACCTGGGGTGGCCAATCGAATTTCAGGGGGGGCCGGTGCCCCCCCTGGCCACCACGTAGACCCGCCCCTGATTATTAGTATTTAACAGAGTTGTCCTGTGCTGTGTGTGGCCTCGTCAGATCAGACCGTGTGCATTTTTTATCAGAAAACCACATTTCAATGTATATCTTGCTTAGATATGGATTTATGAATTCCCTAATTTTCATTGCTGAATACCATTCCTCAGCTCTTCTCATCTCGTGTCTGTGAAGCATGTCTCCGCTCACACACACACACACACACACTCCTCTCTCATCAGAAGCAGAGAACTGGGGAAGCCCTCTCACCTCACACTGCATTCTGACCAATTAGCATATTCATGAGGACCTGCATGCATTATACATGAGATCCTGAGGGAAACAGAGGAATGACACACACACACACACACACACACACACACTCACACACACACACTCACACACGCACATACGCACGTACACACACGCACACGCACACACACACACGCACACGCACACGCACACGCACACACACACACACACACACGCACACGCGCACACGCACACGCACACGCACACACGCACGCACGCACGCACGCACACACACACACACTCACTCTATGGCGCTCGCTTTGTGTCATTTCTTTCCTAACCAAGCTTAAAGACGTGTTAACGTGCGTGTGGAGAACGTCTACCCGTCTGCCCGTCTTAACGTCTGCCCGTCTGCACGTCTGAACGTCTGCCCGTCTGCACGTCTGAACGTCTGCCCGTCTGCACGTCTGAACGCAAAACGTGCCTTGGCTAATTTAAAAATAGCGCACGTACTTTTATGCAGCTACTTGTATGATGGATTAATAAATGACTAACTTACTAATTGTATTTTTCTATGTACATTTCTGAAATGCATTTTCTGTAAAGCTGTTTTGAAACAATATTGTGAAAAGCGCTACAGCTAAATTTGAATTGAATTGAATAGACTTGTCTTATTTGAGACACTGTTCGAACAGTGTGGGCTAGAAGACTTGATCATTTAGCTATTAAAGCTATTATTAAATTAGATTAAGTAATTTTCAGCAGAGAAAATCACATTAATAGCTATTTAACATAGGCCTAGCTTTTAACATCCTCGAAGAATATTAAGAAAATACTATTTAGGTTTGGATACATAAAAAAACGAATCTCAACAGTAAAAAGCTTTGAATGTAGGCCTATTTTGCAATATCAATTATGCACGAGCATGTGGGAATATGAAATAGGATATAGGCTACAATAATAATAATAAAAAAGCTCTATAGTAGAGTGGATGCATTACTTAAATATATTCTTAAATTCTATGTTATAAAAAATCATTCTATGAACTTCTAGCAAGCTCATTTAAACCGAGTTGTAAATGCCGAAATGAACGGAGGCTAAATTAATATTAAACTACTAAATATCAATATAAAATTGCCGGTAGATGGCGCCAAGGCCCTGTTCTATTGAGATTACTGGTTGATGTTCAACCTATTCTTTCAAAAACACAAATATATATTTAACACCCACACAACTACTCCTTTTAGACAATTGTTCTGCTGTGGCGCTGTTTGGAACTGTATTTTCATTGACTTTTGTGTGAAATGCCAGTCATTAATATATTGTTTATTTACAGGCATTCTGGTTTTCTAAAAACTGCTCATTACAGAAACATTCAAACAAATATTTACAAATTTGTGTTTTACTTGGTATTTTTTGATATTCTTGGCATGTTGGCAATTCATTTTCATTATATATATATATATATATATATATATATATATATATATATATATATATATATATATGTATATGGATGAAACCAAGATGGCGGCGCGAGTACATCGCGAGGCTCGCGGTCTCTCCAGATTCTGCAATTTAGTAGTATTTTTCTTGCTCATTTCGGGTCTGTTCGTGCAGAACAGTTGTGCCTTAACATCGTACACCCAAGGTGAGCTTTTGGATATTGGTTTGCGAATTTCCGACAGTTTTATGGACAACCTTCGACTCCTTCCTGAGATCGCCAAAACACCCGGGGCTATGCACTCTGCCCGGCCGGGCGGAAGTGCTCGCAGGCGGCGTCGAGATCGTAAACAAAGGCGGGGGAAGCGCGGAGGACTAAGAGCTAAGCTAAAGCTAACACCACACCGGCTCTCTTTACGGTCGCTGTTGAACAAAATGGAGGAGATTCGACTCAACATCACATACAGCAAGAGACTTTTGAACTGTAATGTTCTAATTTTCACGGAAACATGGTTAAACAGCGGAATACCGGACAACGCTATTGAGCTAGCGGGACGCCATACATTCCGGGCGGATAGAACATTAGATGGCTCCGGTAAGACCAGAGGTGGTGGATTGTGCATTTACATTAACAAAGCTTGGTGCACAAACTCTGCTATTGTTGGGAGACATTGTTCAGCTAACCTTGAGTTTCTCATGGTTAAATGTAGACCGTTTTATCTACCGCGGGAGTTCACTTCCACTATTATAACTGCAGCCTATATTCCCCCGGATGCTGATGCCAAGTTTGCTATGAAAGAACTTCACGCAGCCATCAGTAAACAACAGACCGTTCACCCGGAAGCTGCGTTTATTGTTGCGGGTGATTTTAATCATTCAAACTTAAAGTCAGTGCTACCGAAATTTCACCAGCATGTTTCCTGTCACACCAGAGGAAACAAAACCTTAGACCATGTTTACACAAACATGGCTGGAGCTTACGTCGCGACACCCCTCCCCCACCTGGGACAGTCAGATCACCTTTCTTTGTTCCTCACCCCCAAATATGCACCTCTCATCAATCGCGTGAAGCCATCAGTGAAGACCATCAAGGTGTGGCCTGCGGGGTCAGATTCCTCACTCCAGGAAAGGTTTCTACACACAGACTGGAGTATGTTTGCTTCTCAAGCCACCAGTGGCTCTCACACGGACATTGACTGCTACACCTCCTCTGTACTGGATTATATCAATACCACCATTGACAGTGTTACAACCCAGAAGCAGATCACCACATACCCAAATCAGAAGCCATGGATGAACAGGGAAGTGCGACTCCTATTGAAGACACGCAACACTGCCTTCAGATCAGGAGATGCACAAGCCTATAGCACATCCAGAGCAAATCTGAAAAGGGGCATCAAAGAGGCCAAGCACTGCTACAAGCTTAAGATAGAGGGACACTTTTCCAACGCTGACCCTCGGCGCATGTGGCAGGGCATTCAGGCCATCAGTGACTACAAACCCTCTCACTCCACCCCCGCAGCCACTGATGTCAACTTCCTGAACGAGCTAAATGACTTTTATGCTCGCTTTGAAAGAGACAACAGAGAAACTGCCACCAAGCTCAAATCCTCAGCTGACCACCCGCCGATCACACTCTCCTCCACAGATGTCTGCAATGCACTGAGCAGGATCAGCGCGCACAAGGCTGCTGGACCAGACAACATCCCTGGACGCGTACTCAGGGCATGTGCGGAGCAGCTCGCTGGGGTTTTTACAGACATTTTCAACCTGTCTCTTGCCCAAGCAGCTGTACCAACATGCTTTAAATGCACTTCCATTGTGCCAGTGCCAAAACACTCCAGGCCGAAGTGCCTTAACGACTACCGCCCTGTAGCACTCACACCCATCGTAATGAAGTGCTTTGAGCGGCTGGTCCTGGCACACCTAAAAGACTCTCTTCCATCCACATTGGACTCACACCAGTTTGCCTACCGTAGCAATAGGAGCACAGAGGATGCAGTTTCCATGGCACTGCACTCTGTGCTCACACATCTGGACAATAAGAACACTTATGCACGCATGCTGTTTGTTGACTTCAGCTCAGCATTCAACACTGTCATCCCAACTAAGTTAATAGCCAAACTTGGAGACCTGGGCATCAACACCTCCATGTGCAACTGGATTTTGGACTTTTTGACCAACAGACCCCAGAATGTTCGATCAGGCTCCAACTGCTCCACGTCCATCACACTCAACACTGGTGTACCACAGGGCTGTGTGCTAAGCCCGTTTCTCTACTCCCTCTTCACCTCTGACTGCAAGCCTGTGTACGGATCTAATTCCATCGTCAAGTTTGCGGACGACACTACGGTGATTGGTCTCATCAGCAACAACGATGAGACTGCCTATAGGGAGGAGATCAAGCACCTGGCCACATGGTGCACTGAAAATAACCAGCTCCTCAACACCACCAAAACGAAGGAGCTCATCGTGGACTTCAGGAAAGTGTCAAGAGGCACACACGACACCATCCACATCAATGGAATGGCTGTTGAGCGTGTCTCCAGTTTCAAGTTCCTGGGGACCCACATCTCGGCGGACATGACCTGGACAACCAACACCTCCAGCCTGGTCAAGAAGGCTCACCAGCGCCTTTTCTTCCTGAGGACACTGAGGAAGAATCAGCTTTCCTCCACTATCCTGGTGAACTTCTATCGCTGTGCAATAGAAAGCATCCTGACCAACTGTGCTACAGTGTGGTATGGGAGCTGTTCTGTTGCAGAGCGCAAGGCACTGCAGCGGGTGGTGAAAACCGCCCAGCGCATCACTGGGACTCCACTACCTGCCATCGAGCACATCCAGAGGAAACGCTGTCTGCATCGAGCGCGCAGCATCCTTAAGGACTCCTCTCACCCAGCCCACAGACTGTTTTCTCTCCTGCCCTCCGGCAGGCGTTTCAGGTGCCTCCGGACCAGGACCAGCAGACTAAAGAACAGTTTTTTCCCCAGAGCTGTCTCTTTATTAAACTCTAACCCTCATTGATCCCACTCCCCTCATATACTGATTGACTCTCCTCTCCCTCCTCACACCTGCCTCCATTGTTATTTGCAATACTATAATGTTCATTTGCACTGCTGACTGTTATTACAGAAACAACTGTTTACATATGCATCTTGCACTACTACCTTGACTGGAATATGCTCAATTTGCACTGCCGACTGTTTATTTACAGTACCGACTGTTTACATATACATTTGCAATACCATACTTTAACTGTAATATGCAATTACTTCCACTGCACTTTCACTCGGATAGCTTCTGTCCAAACTTTATTTGCACTACTTTAAATCCATTGTTATACTGCTCATTTTAGCCTAACTTATACATATATCTATTTGTAAAATTCTGTTTATAGTAATAGCCATCTGTATATTATGCTCACATTCTGTTTATAGTAACACCCATCTGTATATATATATTCATAGTACATATCTATCTGTAAAATTCTGTTTATAGTAATAGCCATCTGTATATTATGCTCACATTCTGTTTATAGTAACACCCATCTGTATATATATTCAGTACATATCTATCTGTAAAAATTCTGTTTATAGTAATAGCCATCTGTATATTATATTCAGTACATATCTAGCTGTAAATTCTGTTCACAGTAATAGTTATCTGTATATTATATTCATAGGACAAATCTATCTGTAAATTTTTGTTTATAATAGTATTCAACTCTATATTTATTCAGTACATATCCATGTTCTGCACTTATGGAACCACTGTATATCCTGCACTTGCTGCTATTGCACTTCTGGTTAGACCTAAACTGCATTTCGTTGCCTTGTACCTGTACTTGTGTAATGACAATAAAGTTGAATCTAATCTAATCTAATCTAATATTTCTGTTACTCAGATGTGAAACATTATGTGAATTTAAAGTGGCTGCGTTATAAATAGAAATATGGGTATAGCCTAATTTATGTGCTGTTGTTGATTCCCATGACATGCTACATTTTAACATTTTAATGACAGTGTCTTGGCTATACATTTTGCATTTCACTAATGAAGGGGAATGTAAAGCATTAAATCAACCAGGTCTCTGAAATAGCTCAGAGCTGCATCTCCTGAAGCTTCATTTGACAAGCATATATTGACAGAGCACAACTCTGTCACACATTTAGATAATGGAAGAACAACACAGAAACAAACAGGGTCAACAGTCTGGAAGAGGAGTAATGATGTGTGGTGGAAGAAGGGTACAGAGGCAAAACAGTGGAAGAGGTCAAGATTGTGGACATGTTTCTAATGCAATAAGGACACTATTGCAGACAATGTTATCAATCATGACCTTACAATGACTGAGGGTCAAAAGGTAAAGCTGAATGTTGGGAGAACAACAGTGTCTTCAATCATTCAAACGTTTGTAGACAGAACAGGTGTGTAATCAGACATTATTTTCAGTACTGTAATACTGTATAAGTACTCCACTTGCATTTTACATACAGTAATACAGTAAATGTACTTTATAGAGAATGTAACACACACACACACACACACACACACACACACACACACACACACACACACACACATATATATATACAGTGTGTGTGTGTGTGTGTGTGTGTGTGTGTGTGTGTGTGTGTGTGTGTGTGTGTGTGTGTGTGTGTGTGTGTGTGTGTGTGTGTGTGTGTACCAGAGTTTCCGCTAGAAAACAAGTGACCGGCAGAGGTTTCGTTTTCCGGACATTTTGATGATATGCTGGTCAAAGATACTTAATTAGTAAAGTTGAGGAAAACTAGAGGCAAGCTATGCAACTTAAAAAATTACATAATCAGGCCGAATGCAACATGTTTATTAGCCTAACTTTCAAATAGACGAAAAAAAAAACATTTTCTACTATGGTTCGTTTCTTCATTCGGATCTATTTGCGATCCATTCCATTCTAAACAAACAACGCAGTTTATATGCTTCGTCCTTGTTTCATTATTCATTAAGATAATTAATAATTGCACGCATAATTATCAGCGAAACTTGATCAATGTTGCAGATATGTTTTGCTATGCATGCACAAACAAATGCCTTTCAACTTGTGTGTGCAAAATTCAGAATAAAATGAATGTGCAGCAATTTGTACAAATAGAGAGTCTAGGTATAGCCTACTATAAGTGTTGTAGCCATTAAGCTCATTTAGTTTAATATTTGTTAAAATATTATAATGTTATTTTTTTATTTATGTTGATTATGAAAAGTGAACAGCACAAGTAAGATAGGATGAGCAATATCGAGAGACATGGAGCGGGTCAGACATGATTTTGACCACTTAATTAAGTTTTGTTTTGTAGAAAGACTTTTCTGAAGTGAATTTCGTTTTGTATAAATTGTATCTTAATTTTAATAAAAAAATGTTTATCACCCGATTGCCTGGAAATATAGCAGACGATATAGGCCTAATCATGCAGGCGCCCGCGCGGTCACTTGCATTGCTCGTGAACTGGAGCGCATCTCATCCTAATTTAACAAAACTCAGCATAGGCCTCACAGACATGAAATATATCTTAAGAAAGCTTGAAATGTCTTTTTAACAATTTAAAACTAAAAGAAATAGGCTAGGCTACTCTCTGATTATGTAATCATGTGCATTTCTCTCTATATGCGCGTTCACTACGGAGATGGCGATCGTCAACTTCATCTTTACAGCTGTTGTTGCTGTTAATAAACTACAAATAATAGGCCTATAATTTTATTAAACAATAAATGAAATGAAATTGTAATTGTATTAAAAAAGCAACAAAAAAATCCTGTTTAAGTGTTTTTTGTTTGTTTGTTTTTTATTTATTTTTACCTATGCTAATTACGCATTAAATTCAGGTTGGCTACTGAGTCGCTGTCCTCAGTGCCCAGAAAAGCGCTGAAACGGAGATGAAGGGGAAACCGTTCTTATTTATTTTTTGGCTTATTTTAACTGGGCCATCCAGTTTTCTGGAGGCCCACCTAATCAAAATCCTGGCGCCGCAAGTGCTTCAGCGGTCTGATATCAAGAAATAACAGACCGCATTCCACATTGGAATTCAACCAAGCCATGTAATAATGTTTAATAACTTTAAAACGGTAGAGCCTGTTCCTTTATAACATAGCCAAAGGTCGGTGTATTTTTGCTTTATACATTTTAGGCTTATTCTCCAATTCAGATTGTGTTGGGGGGCGGGATTATTAGGCAATTTTAATCGGACAATTTGACCGGAGAGATTTAATTTTGTCGGACATTTCAACGGAAACCCTGATGTGTACATATGTATGTCATTGTGATATAAAGAACATAAATATAAATCGTAGCCATATAGTTTAAATCTGAAAATACTGAACACAAAATACTGAGCATATTGTATAACATGTACTTCATTAACTGCAAAATTGTTAAGTGAATGCTTTTTACTGTAATTCTTATTTATGTAACAAACTTTATTTCCCAGGATTTAAAGATTTAGTGTAGCATTTATGATTATTGTGTGCTTAAGAGCAGAGTAAAGGTATGGGTATCTCATGTGCTAGACAGGAAAAGGACCAGCATGCAGACAATACCATAGAATAAAGCAGTCATACTCTGACTATTTAAGTCTATTATTCTGTTATTAAAAAAAACTCTTCGTTTTGACATAAAAATCCATTTAAAAAAAATAATTCAGTCATACATTTTACTTAATATTTATCTTGTGGAATAACTTCCAAAGATGCATGCAGAACCCATACAAATCTGTAAGACATTTAAAGCACTGAAAATATTTTACAAAAGCAAATGTATACTATATCGAACATTGCTCCTTTCAGAAATCGTTAATGCATTGAGCCCTTAATGTACAGGAATAAATGACCCAAGACTTACTGAAACTTCTTACAAGTATCTGAAGGAGTGGACATGGCTAATGAGCAGATGAGTGTCCCTCTGCTGCCACCTACTGACTTTAGTGGTCATTTACTGCCATTTTTGTTTTAAGTGTTTGTTTTTCCTGCAGGTGAAAACAAGATGCATCTGTTTAAGCCTTTTACTTTATTTATCAGGGCTGTCAATTGTTTTGCCTGAGTTGGGTGATATATTTGTATGCTCTTAACATATAGCAAAAAAAATTTGCAGTATGACTAGGCTAGATTTAATAGAGTGCTAGGCTTTATAAAAACTGTAGTGTAGCTCTATTAAATAGTATATTTATGTTAAACTATTTTAAATTGAATGATTAATGACCTGTTCAGAATAAGTATAGCAGTAACCAGCAATCAGAAGTATGATAATTAATTTTAGTTTAAAATCAAATAAGTTTTAAAGTGGTTTCAGAATGGTTAATTAATACTAAATGCAGCATCTATGAATGAACTTGAGGCATGCAGACCGGCTGCTGCAGGGCTTTAACACATCTTAAACAAACAAATATATGACCCACTTTTTCTGAATTTACTAACCCATTTTATTTGTCTCTCATCGTATATACTTTTATCTATCATTGGGATACAAAATGCATACTTAACAGACATTCAGCATTATATAAATAAATAAATAAATAAATAAATCCAATTTAGTCCTAAGTAAACTGCCAAAATAAGATTATCTATAATGTCTATAACAGTAGCCTAAATGTAGCCTATGAGAAAATAAGGAAAATAAGGCGGGCAGACGTGCAGACGTGCAGACGTTAAGACGTGCAGACGTACAGACGTTAAGACGTGCAGACGGGCAGACGTGCAGACGTGCAGACGTTAAGACGTGCAGACGTGCAGACGTTAAGACGTACAGACGTTAAGACGGGCAGACGTGCAGACGTTATCTATGGCGTATGAGGAGTGGATAGTGCCACGGATAACTTACCGAAGTCGACAGTCGTGTACTTTTACGTGACAGAAGGGGTACGCCGCACCACAGACGCGTGTCACCAACGCGTGACTCCAACGTCGCACCACAGCACGCCGCACCACAAACGCGTGACACCAACGTGTGACTCCAACGTCGCATCACAATAAAATAATATCTATTTTTCCCCCTAGCTTTTCTTATCTTTCCTTTGTTATCTTTCTAATCAATCATTCTTTTCTTGTATTCTGATGACATTGAAAATATCACTGATACAAATTTTGTATTGTATACAAAGTTGTGTATGTCATTAATGTCATCTCTGAATGGTTTACAAACATAGTATTTTTAAAAAAAAATAATTCACTCACTTTCTACTGGATATGAGGACTATGCAAATTATACACCATCAAAGTCACAACTTTTTGCACAATTATTAACAACAACTTTAAAGTTGAACAGATAAATTCATTAATTGTAATCTATAAACATAATATTCTGGAATGTGTCATTCTGAGTTTTTACTTTTGAAGGTGGTAATAATTTTAATTTACACAGTTGACCATAATGGGCGAATACACAATATGAAACTATTCACGATATTGTTTACAGGAGAAGGTGACAAGAAAGTATTTTAATAGCCTATTATTTTCAAGAAATCAACAATGAAAAAATATAAGACAGGGAAATAGTCTTTTAGTCACAAAATGCAAAACAATGTAGGTTCATGTTCAAATGTTCAAAACTAGGGCTGTCAGTGTCGACTATTTTATTTATATATTTTTTGGTCATAAAGATAGATCTGAAGTGAACAATAGCCTTTATGACTTAAATACATATTACAAATGAGGCAATATAATTGGTTCAAATAAAGTAGGGTATTAAAAGTAATTAATTATTTTATTTTATTTAACAACACTATTAAAATACATGAAGAAATATATAAACAATGAACATATGTATATTATGTACAAATGCCAACAGAGGGCGCAAGAGGGCTGACGATAATTGTTACACTTTACATCAAGAGCAGTACTACGGTGACGCATAGCTGCTGCCACATACATATTATTTTTTCCCCTCAATTATGTTGTAATAACGAGATCTTGTGTCGTTTTAACGTCATCTTTTGTCGTAATAACGTGATCTTATGTCATTAAAACGACATATTTTTCTCGTAATAACGAGATGTCGTTAAAAACGACATCTTTTTTTTGCCTTTATAAGGACATGTGTAGTCATGTACAAAATATGCCTTTATCCACATAAAATTGACAGCCTATCGCGCCTTTATCACACTTCTACGTTCAAAAAGCTTAAGCAAATAGTAACAGCCCCCAATCAGGCAAAATTAATCAATGAGGCCCTTTTTTAAAATATATTTTATATAGGCCTATAAGTTTTTTTTTATATTATATATTATATATAGCCTAAGATTTATTTTTGTTAATAGGCTATATCTTCATTACCTAGAGATATAATTAAACAAAAAGTAGTCAAAACACATCTAACAGAACGTAGCCTAAGTTGTTTATTTTTTACAACATTGTGTTCTTATTTTGTTTAATTAACGAAATGTCAATCTTCATCTTTATAACAGAAGATACAATACAAAAATCTTCAAGATACAGCCATATAGGCTACAATCTTCACATGTAACGGATTATCGTCTTATAAACAGTCCTTTGTGTGGTGGAATAATCAATGCTATATAGAAATATATGGTTACCGGTAGTATAATTTAAACTTTATTTTATTATTTTATTTGTTCATTAACTAATTATGCTAACTCAACTAATTTAATGTAAAGAGCTGGATACTAATTACTAATTAAATAATGTCAAATATTAAATGTAGGCTATTGATTAGAGTTGCCATAGACTGAAGGATTTTTCTAAACTAGTAGTAATTTATTTAAGCAATTAGGACTAATCTCACGTTTAAATTCAATCCTGGGTGTGTATGGCTATTCCGCGCTCAAGCGCATAAAACTTGCCGCAAAGCACCGGCAAAAGTAGGCTAATGATATAATAAATGTGTCTGAAAAAAATAATGAAGCATTTTAATTGTTTATTAATGAACTAGTCTTTTCTAAATCAGTGTAGGCTGCCTGCAAACATATCTACATCCCGCTGTAATTTAGCCTCTTGAGATGCGCCTTTCATACGGACAGGATCACATAATCAGTATACCGTAGGCTATTTGCTTTCGATTGGATTTTTTTTCGTTGGTGGATAACATTTATTTATTTTTTTATAAACTTTATATAGATAGTTATATTTCTCATGTCTGTGAGGCTTGTCTATACACTGTTTTTCGGTTCATTTTTGAGACGCGCTCGAAGAGATCATGAAAGCGCGCCCTGTTCGTTTTATTTTATTTTACAAAAGCACAACGTTTTCTTGTTGTAGAGAGTTTACACAAATAAAAGTAGTTGCGACTGATGTATTATTCTTTTCTGTAGGACCAGAAATGATGGAGTATTTAAGTTGTTTCCACTGTTGATAGGAAAATGCGAGTGATGGCACCGGCGCGTCCATGTCATGCAGTGCGCGCTCCACACTCCGCGCAAACACGATATGCGCTTAATAATAGCGAACATTTATCTAGGTTAACGTTAGAGCGAGCGGCCATGCCAGACTGATAAGTCTTCTTCATGTTTAACAAATCAAATTCTGTTTTATTTTATTGCGCCAGTTTGAAAAGGATCGACGACTGAAACACTTAGCAGCCTATACAGATAAACGCCCAACGCTGGTGTTTTTCTTTAAACAAATTCGTTTAGTCTTTAAAATAAATATTGTTTGTGGGCTAATTAATGCCACAATAATTTGTTTATTTTATTGGCTACTTTTATTTTTCATTTTTGTTTTGCATTGAATACCATTTAAAGGATTTGCTGTGCACCGCAATGCCATCCTCCCATGGAAAGCCACGTTAAGAGCCACCTTTATTTTCTTTATAATAAAGGGTTTCTATCGGAAAACGCTTAACGCATAATTAAATGCATTGCGTTCATATTCTGGGCTCATCTGCTTTTCTGTAGGATAGTAGCCTATGGTTTATTAATAAGGTGTGTAGGCTATAGCATTTGATCTTTATCACTGAAGTAGCCTATTAAGCCACATTAAGCTTTTTCTTTATTATAAGGGTTTTCTATGGGAGGAAAATGCTTAGCCTAATATGCAATTAAACACAATGTTCGTATTCTGGGCTCATCTGCTATTAATAAGGTGTGTACAGAATTTGATCATTTAACATGAATGTCCGTTGGGGGCTGTTATTTCTTCAGCTTTTTGAACGTATGATAAAGACATGATTGGCTATCAATTTTATGTGGATAAAGGCATATTTTGTAGCCTACATGACTACACACTTGAGTGGAAAAAATTATATGTATGTGGCAGCAATGCGTCACCGTAGTTTTTCATAAACTTCGATTTATGAATAAAGAATTTTCCAAGCAAAATTATTAAGTTGACTATATATTGTACAGAGAAATTTGAGTCAGAAAATTAAAAGAAGATATCAAAATTAGATAAATGTAGGCTATGTTTGAGCCATGTTGTCCATTAATGAAACATTGGCTATATCATTCCACAGAGAAGAGCTATGTGAGCAATTATAGAATGGTCTAACGTTTCCGTTTCCATAAAGCAAAAGCTGCATTTTTCGTCTACGGTATAAATTTTTAGATAATCTTGTTACAGGGGTAATAATGGTAAATAATTTTAAATGATATTTCTTTTACTTTGTTTGTAATTAAAAATGTATGTGGGTTACTCCATGCTCTACTCCAATTAATATTTTCATACAAGGGCCATTTGTATCTGGAGGCAGGGATAGATTTTGCAAATAAAATATTTTTTATTACTTTGTTGTTAACTTTTCTGTCTAGAAAAGATAGACCATTTATTTAAAAACACTGCTGTAGAAAGACCAACAAGTTAGAGCCTGTTTATGGAATATTCGCTTCTTTTTTGATGACAAATTTAAAATTAAGATAGGCTTTAATATTAAACAAAAATTCACTTTAAAGAAAAGCTTCCTACAAAACAAAACAAAAATCATGTCTCCCGATAGGCTATAGCCTATTGCAAATCCAATCTTACTCATGCTATTCACTTTTCGTTATCAACATGGGAAAAATAACATTATATTGGGACGACGTGTGTATCAGGCGTCTTATTAGGCGACGTACTGAGGGACGACGTGTGTATCAGGCGTCTTATTAGGCGACGTGCCTGGTTCAGACGTTATGATTTTTTATACATTTCTCACGTACGCCGTCGCCACGTCGCCGTAAGGTATACGTTACTACTGTGACGCCGCCGTGACGTCGCCGCCGGTCTGTCGTCTGACGTCTCTATCAATCCCATTCAAAAATAGACACGGACTGACGGCGACGGAAGGGTAGACTGCTCCTTCGCCTTCTTCAGGGTAGACTTAGAAAAGGCATGATCTACCCGCCATAATGGCGTTCCGATCGGCTCTTTAATATGACTTTGCAACATGCACTCGTCTCAATGAACGTGACGTCTGCGTCTGCCGAACGTGACGTCTGCGTCTGCCGAACGTCTCGTCTGCGTCTGCCACATCACTCGTTCGTGTGCCGGACGTGACGTCTGCGTCTGCCGAACGTCTCGTCTGCGTCTGCCACATCACTCGTTCGTGTGCCGAACGTGACGTCTGCGTCTGCCATAGTCTGCTGCAAGGGCGGTTTCCAGCACATTCCACACACTCATTCTTTATTATTTTTTCCCACTGATCTTCAGTTGTATTTTATTAGCAATTAAGTGATTTTACCTTGCTTATGTATAGCTTTTATTCCAAATGTTCATGTTAAAATATTTGTTTGCCATTGTTTCTTGTCAACATATCCTGATATTCATTCATGCACTGTAACTAAAAGAGATAATCGATCAGTTCATGTCCTGCTTGGACAGTAAAGAGTCATAAAACGGTGTGTCTATTTATTATTTGAATTTCTTAAACATTTCCAAAACTGTAAAAGGTTAGGTTATAAAAATAAAACATTCATAAATTATTTCATGAAAAACATTAGCCTACTGAACTCATTTATAGTTAGGTAAAAACGCAAATAATAATAATTCATTATTAATATGCAGGCTAGTCTAGGCTACATATTTAGAAGACGCTTTTATCCTAAATGGGAACAAAGCAATTCGTCAAATGTCAGTCATAATATAAGATTATCACATATAAACACAAGATTTTGACGCATATCCAGTGTTTGTGCGAAGTGTGGAGCGCGCTTGCTGCATGCCACGGAGGCGCGGGCGCGAACACTTTCCTATCAACAGTGGGAGCAACT
The DNA here is from genome assembly GCF_965113295.1 of Leuciscus leuciscus. NCBI lineage: Eukaryota > Metazoa > Chordata > Actinopteri > Cypriniformes > Leuciscidae > Leuciscus > Leuciscus leuciscus. Next base: position 1,149,487 of record NC_138744.1, on the reverse strand, counting down.
TAAAATAGCCTGTAATAGCTGTAAACTCACAATAACAAGAAAACATTGTGCTTTTGTAAAATAAAATAAAACAATCAGCCGCATGATCTCCGTGAACTGGAGCGCGTCTCAAAAATGAACTGAAACAGTGTAGGCCCTACTGCCTCACAGTCAGACTTGAGGAATATACTTGAAATGGCTACTTTTAAATGAACAAGTTCAAATCGAAAGTGTCTTTCTCTCTAAGGCGCATCCGCAGCGGAGGAGATATGTTTGCAGACACGAATAAAAAATAAAAAAACACTTTAAACAATTAAAATGCCTCTTTATTTTTTCCAGACACATTTATTATAATTAGCCTACTTTTGCTGGTGCTTTGCAGCAAGATTTATGCGTGCGCTTGAGCTATAGCCTACCATGCATGCACCCAGTATTTAATTAATATAAACGTGCGATTAGTCGACTAATTGCTTAAATAAATTACTACTAGTTGACTACAAAAATCTTTAGTCTATGGCAACTCTAATCAATACATTTATTTGACATTTTTTACTTATTATTTATTGGATAGTAATTATCCAGTTATTTACATTGCATTAGTTGAGTTAACATATATAGCCTAATTAGTAAATGAACGAAAAAAAGAGCATTTCTGCATTGCTTGTTCCTAAACGAAAAGGACTGTTTTAAAGGTGGCAATCCTTTATATGTGAAGATTATACTGTATCTTGAAGATTGTTGTATTGTATCTTCTGTTATAAAGATGAAGATTGACATTTCGTTAATTGAAAATAATAAGCACATAATATTGTAAAAAAAATAAAATAATATGTTCTGTTATGCGTTTTGACTACTTTTTGTATTTTGTATACCCTAATTTTATCTCTAGGTAATGAAGATATATAACTTTTTTTAAAGGGCCTCGTTTTTCCTGGACCCGCTACAATTGAGAATCACTTTAAGCATGCACGCTAAGACAATTTAAAGTATTCCACTTAATACACAATATACAATAATTAACAACGTATCGCTTGCTGTTCTGAGGACGGGCCGAAAAAAAATATTCCTCCAATTTATACCCACCCCACCAAATACACCAAAATTCTCTCTCTACACAACT